>NW_028222004.1:45000-55000 GCF_056783735.1 Eptatretus burgeri
GCGAGCAGCTGGATGGCCTCCTCCAGGAACGAGGGGAGGGAGTATGCCCCCTTGAGGCGAGTCACGACCAGGTGAGTTCGGTCGTGTTTTGCGAGGTTGAGGGGACGAGTGCTGTGGACGGGTGCACGGAGAGCTTGGGGGGTGCAGAGGCCCCGGAGACCCTTGTGGGGACACAAATCCCCAGTGTGGTTGTCCCTGTGTGTGTGGTGCAAGGTGTGAGTGCGTCCCCGTGTGTGGAAGCGACCCCGTGTGTGAGTGGTGTGGTGGCGATGGTGCCGGAGTACGTGCTTCCCAGCACGCCGTGTGTGGATGAGGCACGGAGTGTGGGTGAGGCACCGCGGGTGAGTGCCCCCGCGTGTGTGGATGAGGCACCGCGGTTGAGTTCCCCCGCGTGTGTGAGCGAGGGACGGTGTGTGGATGAGGAACCGCGGGTGAGTGCCCCCGCGTGTGTGGATGAGGCACGGAGTGCGAGTGAGGCACCGCGGGTGAGTGCCCCCGCACGCGTGAGTGAACGGCCGTGTGCAAGGTCGCTGTGTGCAAGGGAGACCGTGTGTGTGAGAGAGCGGTATGAGAGGGAGATGTCGGTTGGCATGCGGGAGCACGCAGCCGCGTCTCCCGGTGTGAGTTTAATGGAGTGGACTGTGTGCGTCGTAACACGCAGGTGTGCGTGGGTTGAATGGCGACGACGAAGGCGACAGAGGAAAGAAAGCCGAGTAGCGGCTGTAGTTGTTTCGGGGACCGTGCCGGGTTCGCCCAGCAGTGAGCACGCGGTTCGTGCTGTGCAACGCACGAGACCGCCACGTGCTCGCTTGCGAGAGTGAAGTCCCGGTCCGGAAACGCACGCGGTGGATTTGCCGATCCCGCGGACGGACAAAGTTTAGGCAGGAAAATGGATTTGGACCGGACGGGTTCTCCACGCGATCGTGTGTGTTAAGCTCCAATGGGCAAAGCACATGTGTTCGCGTGGGGAACCCCTCGAGACGTGGGGCTTGTGTTTTTTTTATGCACACGGTGACGCCATGGCTGCACGTGGGGTTGGAATCCGGCAGGAGGGGTATCTCTGCCGGATGGTGCCGTCCAAGGAGGGACGAGGAACACGTGCAGCTGCATGACGTCACGGGCAGGTGCAAAGTGCGCGAGCTCTGAGTTGCCGCGCAGGTGCTGCGCATGAAAAAAAAAAAAAAAGCAAGCCTCACTTTCGGGTGCACAGGATTCCTGGGCAAGGGGTGAAAGACCCCCTTACCTGGGCACAGGATGGAAACTAGTTAGGGGGAAGGGTTAGCTTAGCTCGACCGACTTCATGGGGCAGGGGTAAGTCCTCATGGAGTCCGTGGAATGGATTAGTTCGAGGGATTGTAGCCAGATTTAGGTTGGGAAATAAAAGGATTGATTTGGAGACCGTGACAGACTTGTGAGTGTGTAGAGGGGACGTAGTTTAGCTACGTAGTGTTAAAAGGAACGTGCTGTAGTTTAAGGGACGACGTGGGAGCACGAGTAAGTTAGGGGATGCAGATAGAAGGATGGCAGAGTTCAGTGGTGTGTGTGTTGAAGAGTTGGTGAGTGAAGTGGAAGCATGTGCTTGGTGAGTGAGTGAGGCCAGCGGGTCTGTGTGTGTGGAGTGAATGGGGAATGCATGGTGCGATGAGTGATTGGGGGGAGGAGTGACTCCCGCCCAAGGGACCCCGGGGTCAGTATAAAGTGAGTTAGCTGGGTTAGTCAAATTGAAAAATGGAGGTCGTTTTGTTGTTGGTGGGAAAGTAGGCTCGAGACCCATTTGAGGGGTGCAGGAGCCCTGTTGACGGGCTTGGGAGCGTGGCTGCGAAAGGTGAGTATCGCTGAGTGGGCACTGCCCGGGCACCAGGCTAGTCGGCCGCGGTCGGCCAAGGGCCCATGGGGGGCCGGGATAGAGTAGTGGGCACGGGTGCGCCTGCTTGGTGCGGGGGCCCGGGCGCCATTAGCCGCGTGGGCAGTGTTGTGGGCACGGGTGACCCTCGGAAAGGGGCCGGGTGGCCGGCCTGCCACGTGTGCGTTTCAGGGGAGGTGCCATGGGGGCACTCCCCGGTGTTAGGGAGCTGGTAGGCTCGGAGGCAGTGTAGTGCCCGGGGGTGCCATAGCGGGAGATTCGGCAGAGGGTCGTGCCTGCCAAAGGGAGCCACGTGTCCCAGCCAGGAGACCGTGTGAGGGCACGGAGAGAAAATTGGGGGGCGAGGCCCGAAATTGTAAGGACACCAACACAGGCGACGGGAATCTGGGTTGTTAGAACCAATAGTTTAAGCGAGAGGCGCTTGTTGAAAGCCCCGGGGTAGTTTAACAGTTAAATGGTTAGGGTAGATTAGGAGATGTACCCCTCCGCACCATCCATCCCCTCGCTCTCGTTGTGGGCCGCTGGACCCACTTTGGGTTAGATCGCTGAACTCTGGGGAGGCCATCCTGAGGCTTCATTGGGCCTCGGCACAGGACGTTAGCTCTCCCTTGTTCCCCTCCGGGAAGGGAACGTAGGGGTTGGGAGTAGGCTAGGTGACAGGATAGGTTAGCCGAACAAGGACGATAAAGGGGGTTAGGGGACGATTTATAGTGGGGAAGTAAAAATAAAAACAACAGAAAAAAATTAAGTTGGGGCTAAATTGGGGTTTGACAAATTAAGGGAGTGGGTATGTACAGTGACAGGCAAAGGCGATAGGTGGGAGGGAGACAGGTAGGTAGGTCCGAGCCCGCCTTCCGAGTGGCCAGCACCACCGCACTCCCTCCACCAACCTCCACTGAACGGCAAAGGCTGGCCAACTTCATCGGCTGGCCGTGTTTTGCTTCAAAGCGGAGGCCGGCCAACTTCATCGGCAGCTGTGTGCTGCAAGGCCTGTGCTGGCCAGTTCATCTGCTGGCTGTTTTTCTTCGAGGCCTGTGCCGGCCAGTTCGTCTGCCGGCTGTGTTTGCCTGCAGCGGCCTTCTTCTGCGGGCTGTGATTGCCTGCTCACCTTTGCCATGCCATGCCCACTGCCCATGTTCACCAGCCCCGTTCAATTTTTGCTTTGCCCCCCCTGTTCATTTCCATGTGCGCCAGGATCCGCAAGGCAACAGTTTGCAAGCTGCGAGAACTGCCCTGTTGGCGGCTACAACACGGGCCTGCAGTGGCGGCCCGTGCACCGTGTTTGTGTCCATTCATGCATCCATTCGTTGTGCTCATTGCGTGTGCCACTTGAGCTGGCACGGAGACTACGTTTGTGCAGCCCATGCACCGTTGTGGTTCACTGCGTTCAGTTCAAAAGGGAAGGCCTTGGACTGCGTGTGAGCAGCCAGCCACGTTCCCTGTCACCTGCATTGTTTGAGCCAGAGACTGCATGTGAGCAGCCTGGCTCCCTGCTAACTGTTTTCTTTTGCAGAGTTCAGTGATCCTGGGCCATGGTTTAGTGTAAAATTTGTAAGTTAAGGTTAAGATGTACTGTAAATATGAGTGCGCCCCCGGCATGTCTGTCCTAGCGCCGGCAATTTTATTTAAGTCGTCCGTGTGAGTGAGTTTGTTTAGATAGTTACGCAGCCCTCAGGTTATTTATTTTGGGGACACGAATACCATGAATGTCGCACTCAGGGATCCGTAGGTAAAATGTACTAGGGGAAAACTACACATGATGGTACACGAAAATTTGACGACTCGGGACGAGTCTGTAAAAAGGGGAGGGGGTAAAAAAACGGATTTCGCGCCCGCCGGCGTGCTGACGGCCACGTAACTCGAATCGCGGCACGTCGCCCACCGGACGGACAATCCAGTCGTGACCCTCTCGGACTAACGCCGGGAACCAGTCACGGGTGGACCTTTCGGTCTCACCGCGATCGAGCCAATCAGCCCCCGCGTGGGATAGGGTTGCTCGCCAAATTCGACCTACCTAAGTACCCACGCGGAGGGTAGACCGGGCGATCGCACCTCGCCGCAGGTCGACTTCGGACACGGGCCACTTAAGCGACCCGTTCCGTACTATCAGAATAACCGAGCGGTGTTATCGTCGACCTCGACGGTTCGATTAATTATCGGGCATATTCAGCCCACTACCAACCCTTTACGTGAAGCAAGATGAGGGTTCAATGGGGGAAAAGACGAAGCGAAGCGGGAGAACAGTTCAACAATAAAGCACATTTATTCGCGGCACACGGGAAGCACACAAATACAATTCCACCAAAAGCACACAAAAAAAGAAAACACAATTCCATTTACACAAAAAGCAAATATAAAAGTGAAAACACAGTGCAGAGCTAATACCGACTACCGAGCACACGGCAACACTTATACAATTCTACTTCACAGACGGCGCCGACAACACATACCCAAAACCAAGGAAAAGAAATACCTCAAGAATGAGGCGGGCCTGAGGCCGAGACCGGGTCGCGCCTACCCGTCTGGTGATGAGACGCGGAGCGGCGATGGCGCCTCACTCCGCGGGCCTCGCGGACAGTGCCTGGCAGGGGGTGGGAAAAGGGGCCCCCTTGGTCGCACTATCTCAGCGCGGGGGGAAACAGGAGGGGGTTGCTGATGCTCGGGGTATAGAGGATCTTTATTATCCCTGGTGTGCGTCTCCACCTCGGCCAGGTCGCGCTGCCGGCCTCCCTCGGGCGTGCAGCTCCTGGCACCGACGCGAGCACCCCCTCGTCTGCCTTCGCCGCGGCCGCCTATGGACTCTCCACCCTGGACTCTTCCCTGGGCTCTCCTCGCCGGACTCTCCGATCGACTCTCCCCTTCGCGACTCTCTTCAGCTTCTCCAGCCACTGCAGGCCTCGGGCTCCAGACTTCCACACTCGTCCCCTCCGTTCCGACTCCTTCTCGTTCTGCTGACTGACGAACACCGTCCTTTTATCCCCCCCGTAGCTTCGCCTTTGACCCCCTCCCTTTGACCTTTCACCTCGCTCCCCATTGGCCCGAGAAAAAGTGGGCGTGAAGGCTTTTTGATCCACAAATTTGCATATATCGATCGTTCTGGAGGCGGGGCCAAATCGCCCCTCGCCCACCGATTGGACGGCAAAAAGTGGGCGTGTGTCGTTTTTGATCCGTTTTTGAAGCACAAAATCCGTGATTTTGTACACGCTGTTCGACGCGCGCTCTGCACGAATCCAACACCGGTACCCACAGCGGGGCAAGAACGGTGGCGAGGTGTGACGTGAAGGTCGTGACGGTTGTGGTGAAGCGGTGTTGTGGTTGGTGGTTGATGTTGTGGTTGTGATCATGGCGGTTGGTCCAAAATAAAGATAGTAAAAGAAAAACGGCTATCCTGAAGAGTCGCAGCTCGCATAAATGACATGTATTCCCACTAGACAACGGGTTTGGGCCTAACTACACATGCACTTACCGAGATACCTCACCTAAGGGACCTGAATGGTGGTTTGCGAATCTGGTAACCACAACACTACCCCCTTCCCTTTTTACAGACTCGTCCCGAGTCGTCAAATTTTCGTGTGCCATCATGTGTAGTTTTCCCCTAGTACATTTTACCTACGGATCCCTGAGTGCGACATTCATGGTATTCGTGTCCCCAAAATAAATAACCTGAGGGCTGCGTAACTACCTAAACAAACTCACTCACACGGACGACTTAAATAAAATTGCCGGCGCGAGACAGACATGCCAGGGGCGCACTCATATTTACAGTACATCTTAACCTTAACTTACAAATTTTACACTAAACCATGGCCCAGGATCACTGAACTCTGCAAAAGAAAAGCAGTTAGCAGGGAGCCAGGCTGCCCGCATGCAGTCTCTGGCTCAAAACAATGCAGGTGACAGGGAACGTGGCTGGCTGCTCACACGCAGTCCAAGGCCTTCCCTTTTGAACTGAACGCAGTGAACCACAACGGTGCTTGGGCTGCACAAACGCAGTCTCCGTGCCAGCTCAAGTGGCACACGCAATGAGCACAACGAATGGATGCATGAACGGTTTGAACTGAATGCAGTGAACCACAACGGTGCATGGGCTGCACAAACGCAGTCTCCGTGCCAGCTCAAGTGGCACACGCAATGAGCACAACGAATGGATGCATGGACACAAACACGGTGCACGGGCTGCCACTGCAGGCCCGTGTTGTAGCTGCCAACAGGGCAGTTCTTGCAGCTTGCAAACTGTTGCCTTCAGATCCTGGCGCACATGGAAACGAACAGGGGGGGGGGCAAAGCAAAAATTGAACGGGGCTGGTGAACTTGGGCAGTGGGCATGGCATGGCAAAGGCAGCAGGCAAACACAGCCCGCAGAAGAAGGCCGCTGCAGGCAAACACAGCCGGCAGATGAACTGGCCGGCACAGGCCTTGAAGAAAAAACAGCCAGCCGGCAGTTGAAGTGGGCCGGCACAGGCCTTGCAGCACAGCAGCTGCAGACGATCCAGCCGGCACAGACCTTGCAGCACACAGCTGCCGATGAACTTGGCCGGCCTCCGCCTTGAAGCAAAACACGGCCAGCCGATGAAGTTGGCCAGCCTTTGCCGTTCAATGGAGGTTGGTGGAGGGAGTGCGGTGGTGCTGGCCACTTGGAAGGCGGGCTCGGACCTACCTACCTGTCTCCCTCCCAACCTATCGCCTTTGCCTGTCACTGTACATACCCACTCCCTTAATTTGTCAAACCCCAATTTAGCCCCAACTTATTTTTTTATTGTTTTTATTTTTACTTCCCCACTATAAATCGTCCCCTAACCCCCTTTATCGTCCTTGTTCGGCTAACCTATTCTGTCACCTAGCCTACTCCCAACCCCTACGTTCCCTTCCCGGAGGGGAACAAGGGAGAGCTAGCGTCCTGTGTCGAGGCCCAACGAAGCCTCAGAATGGCCTCCCCAGAGTTCGGCGATCTATAACCAAAGTGGGTCCAGCGGCCCACAACGACAGCGAGGGGATGGATGGTGCGGAGGGGTACATCTCCTAATCTACCCTAACCATTTAACTGTTAAACTACCCCGGGGCTTTCAACAAGCGCCTCTCGCTTAAACTATTGGTTCTAACAACCCAGATTCCCCTCGCCTGTGTTGGTGTCCTCACAATTTCGGGCCTCGCCCCCCAATTTTCTCTCCGTGCCCTCACACGGTCTCCTGGCTGGGACACGTGGCTCCCTTTGGCAGGCACGACCCTCTGCCGATTCTCCCGCTATGGCACCCCGGGCACTACACTGCCTCCGAGCCTACCAGCTCCCTAACACCGGGGAGTGCCCCCATGGCACCTCCCCTGAAACGCACACGTGGCAGGCCGGCCTCCCGGGCCCTTTCCGAGGGTCACCCGTGCCCACAACACTGCCCACGCGGCTAATGGCGCCCCGGGCCCCCGCACCAAGCAGGCGCACCCGTGCCCACTACTCTATCCCGGCCCCCCATGGGCCCATGGCCTACCGCGGCCGACTAGCCTGGTGCCCGGGGTACCCACTCAGCGATACTCACCTTTCGCAGCCACGCTCCCAAGCCCATCAACAGGGCTCCTGCACCCCTCCAAATGGGTCTCGAGCCTACTTTCCCACCAACAACAAAACGACCTCCATTTTTCAATTTGACTAACCCAGCTAACTCACTCTACACTGACCCCGGGGTCCCTTGGGCGGGAGTCACTCCTCCCCCCAATCACTCATCGCACCATGCATTCCCCATTCACTCCACACACACAGACCCGCTGGCCTCACTCACTCACCATGTACTCACCTCACAACTCACCAACTCTTCAACACACACACCGCTGAACTCTGCCATCCTTCTATCTACATCCCCTAACTAACTCGTGCTCCCACGTCGTCCCTTAAACTATAGCACGTTCCTTTTAACACTACGTTGCTAAGCTACGTCAACTCTACACATCCACAAGTCTGTCACTGTCTTCAAATAAATCATTTTATTTCCCATTTTCCCATCCTAAATCTGGCTACAATCCCTCTAACTAATCCATTCCACGGACTCCATGAGGACTTACCCCTGCCCCATGAAGTCGGTCTAACTAAGCTAACCCTTCCCCCTAACTAGTTTTCATCCTGTGCCCAGGTAAGGGGGTCTTTCACCCCTTGCCCAGGAATCCTGTGCACCCGAAAGTGAGGCTTGCTTTTTCTTTTTTCTTTTCCATGCGCAGCACCTGCGCGGCAACTCAGAGCTCGCGCACTTTGCACCTGGCCGTGACGTCATGCAGCTGCACGTGTTCCTCGTCCCTCCTTGGACGGTACCATCCGGCAGAGATACCCCTCCTGCCGGATTCCAACCACACGTGCAGCCATGACGTCACCGTGCGCATAAAAAAAACACAAGCCCCACGTCTCGAGGGGTTCCCCACGCGAACACATGTGCTTTGCCCGTTGGAGCTTAACACACACGATCGCGTGGAGAACCCGTCCGGTCCAAATCCATTTACCTGCCTAAACTTTGTCCGTCCGCGGGATCGGCAAATCCACCGCGTGCGTTTCCGGACCGGGACTTCACTCTCGCAAGCGAGCACGTGGCGGTCTCGTGCGTTGCACAGCACGAACCGCGTGCTCACTGCTGGGTGAACCCGGCACGGTCCCCGAAACAACTACAGCCGCTACCCGGCTTTCTCTCCTCTGTCGCCGTCTCCGTCTCCATTCCACACACGCATACCTGCGTGTTACGACGCACACAGTCCACACCATCACATTCACACCGGGAGACGCGGCTGCGTGCTCCCGCATGCCAACCGACATCTCCCTCACATACCGCTCTCTCACACACACGGTCTCCCTTGCACACAGCGACCTTGCACACGGCCGTTCACTCACGCGTGCGGGGGCACTCAACCGCTGTGCCTCATCCACACACCGTGCCTCATCCACACACGCGGGGGCACTCACCCGCGGTACCTCATCCACACACCGTGCCTCACTCATACACGCGGGGGCACTAACCCGCGGTGCCTCACTCGCACTCCGTGCCTCATCCACACACGCGGGGGCACTCACCCGCGGTGCCTCATCCACACTGGCCGTTTCATCCACACACACGGCCTCACTCACACACGGTGCCTCATTCATACAGGCCGTTTCACTCACACCCACGGCCTCTACCACACACGGTGCCTCATCCACACACGGCGTGCTGGGAAGCACACACTCCGGCACCATCGCCACCATACCACTCACACACGGGGTCGCTTCCACACACGGTGCCGCACTCACACCTTGCACCACACACACAGGGACAACCACACTGGGGATTCGTGTCCCCACAAGGGTCTCCGGGGCCTCTACACCCCCCAAGCTCTCCGTGCACCCGTCCACAGCACCCGTCCCCTCAACCTCGCAAAGCACGACCGAACTCACCTGGTCGTGACTCGCCTCAAGGGGGCATACTCCCTCCCCTCGTTCCTGGAGGAGGCCATCCAGCTGCTCGCACCGGGTCCCTGCACGCTCCGCGAGCTCACCCCCATTATCCTCCACTACCTCTGTGTGTGTGTGTGCGTCACTTACCCCGTCTTCCTCGTGTAGTCTTTCCTCTATTTTTTCTATCTCCCGTGTCTCTGCCAACTCTTCACCCTTTACCTCCCTTGTCTCCACTATTATTTCCTTTGTCACGGCCTTCATGCCCGCCTGCAGGCATCGGCCCATGTTCTGCGTCTCACCCCGGAACTTTTTCATTTCTTCCTTCATGTTTGCTTCCATTCCGTTTATTTGCTTGTTCATTTCGTTTTTCATTTCATTTGTATTTGTATCCATCTTTTCGTTCATGCCTTTCATTTCGTTTGTATTTGTATCCATCGTCGTTTTCACTTCATTCATTTGCTTGTTCATGTCTTTCATTTCGTTTTTATTTGTATCCATCTTTTCGTTTATTTGTTTGTTCATGTCTTTCATTTCGTTTTTTATTTCATTTGTTATTGCCGCCAGCATGGCTATAGCTGAGCCACGTCGGGTGCGCTTGAGTGAGCCGTTTCGGCAGGGGTTGGGGAAGGGTCTTGGTGGAGAGGGGGGAGGTGTCATACACCGCGGCCGCTGCCGCACCCACCTCGGGCCCTGGGTTCAGTTGGGCGAGTCCGTGTTCCTGCACAATCAACATTTCC
>NW_028222004.1:60000-62500 GCF_056783735.1 Eptatretus burgeri
GTCGGCCAGCGACGCCCTGGTGGCGACGGTCGGCTGAGAGAAATATAATATATATGTCCGAGGCAAGATAGGCGGTCGGCGTACGAGGTCGCGGTGATCAGCATATATGCAGGGACCCAAGCAATATGTAATATGTATATAATATATGTCCCCCCTTTCCCCCGCTGATATAGTGCGAATATATATATATATGCAGTGCCAACATACTGTATATAGCCCAAGTGGGGGCACCGCCGCGCTGCCATATATATCATGTATATATAGGTATATACCCGGTATCGCGGACCTACCGCTATATAGGGTCCTGCGCAAATGTATATAACCCAGGCCCGTCTGCCTATGTATATATAGGGTGGCCTCTTTAGCACGATGTAATATGTGTGTATGCTGTGAAGTATATATATATATATATATATAATGCCATGTAATGTATGACGTAGTATCTATATGTATATGTATGTATATAATAATGTAGCATATGTATATATATAATATAATAATATGGATATGTATATGAATATGTATATGCCGCGGTATATATATATATATTCATGTTGAATATATAATATATTTATATCTTTTCAATATCGTATGTGATATCTCCATCTTGCATCACGTATGTATGAATAATAATATGTGCTATATACGCTCGATAATATATATCGGAACCGTATGTATATATGAATAATAATATGTCTATATTAAACCAATCGGTAATATCAATCGATATGTAAATGATGGTAACGGATATAATATGTGTGTAAGCGGCCCGTGTGTATGTAATAAGGTGCGATGTATATATATATGCTCATCGGTAGATCGGGTGTATGAGGAAAGCCCTATCCTCGCGGGATGTAATATGTATAATGATGATGATGTGTGTGTGTGTACATATAATCCCGGCGTCAGTCTGTGTGTGTCATAATGATGACGTGTTGTATCCGTGTGTAATGTGTGTGTATGTGTGATGTTGATGTTGATGTGTGTGTGTCGCATGCCGGCGGCGTGGTCGTATGTGTGTGTATATATATATATATATATATATGTATATATATATATATGTATATATGTGTATATATATATGTATATATGTATATGTTATATATATATATATATAATACATATATATACATATATATACATATATGTCATATATATATATATATACGTATATATATATATATACATATATATATACATATATATACATATATATATATGTATATATATATATATATACATATATATATATATATATATATATATATATATATATATATATATATATATGTATATATATATATATATATGATATGTATATACGTATATACACAGTAATGCATACATGTATATACATATATGTATATGTATATATATATATATATATATATATGTACATATATATATATATATACACATATGTATATATATATATATATATATATATATATATATATATATATATATGTACATGTCCTATATATATGTATATATATGCTATACATATATACATATACATATATATATATATAATATATATATATACATATTATATATATATATATATATATATATATATATATATACACATGATCACACACTATCGCGGCATCACCTATTGTGCCCCGAGTTTTATCGCATAATTTCCTTGGAACACTGTATGTGTCAATAATAATACGCAGTTAATACATCGCGGTAATAATGTATGTAATGCATATACTAATATAAATGTACATACGCACACGCACATGTGGTACGCACATTATCACGGTGCTCGACCAGTCACACACAGTGTTGATACGTTGTGACACATTACTGTGAACTTCGATCATACACACACACACACATGTGCGCATGCCTGCCCAACACGCCCGCATTACACAACCTTCACACAATTCTGGCAGGACATGCCCGACATGCAGCACACATGATGATGTCCTGGGATGCTCCATGTGTGACAACGGTGTACGACATACTGTACGCATATTATTGTGCTCGCATGTGTGCATGTGTGTGACATTATACGCACATATTACTACGCTGTGTTGGACGAAACACTGCACATGTCCCAGCACCCATACGCATACGCGACCTACACATACGCACCTAGCATATGTATACTAGTCGATCTCCGCGCACCTACATATACGCCATATCACTGTAACCGATAACACACACACATATATATACACACGTATGGCCACATGCTCCCATATACCGCACCGCAAGACACACACACACACACACACATGTCAGTATGTACGTCCACATTCATCGTAACATGTACGCACACATATGCTTACCCCCGCGGCTTGAGGGATTACTATATATATATTATAGCGCATATAATATACTACGCATACATTATATATATATATATTATATATATGAATATATATATGTATGACATATATATATATATATACACATATATATACACACGCATATACATACATATATGTGTTACATACATACTACGCATTGCACACACACAGTAGCG
>NW_028222004.1:77500-107500 GCF_056783735.1 Eptatretus burgeri
CCCCTTTCTACGTCATCAAACCTGAAAGCCTTAAAAGACAGAATTGGAAGAAGAAAAAAAAACGTAAAAAATATATATATATATAGGTGGAAATCTCATTTTGAAAAAGACATTGTGTTGGGCGAGGATTGAGTTGGGGTTGAGATTTTGAATGTGAGGGTTGGGGTTGAGATTTTGAATGTGAGGGTTGGGACACACACACATACACATCAACAAACAAAAGTTAAGCCTTGACTATTCAGTTGAGGATTCTGTGTTTGGGGTTCACAGATCTAAGAACGTCCCCCTTGACACACATTATATACTGTTATACACCTCGGACTTGGCCCTCGAGTGTCCACAACGGTGTATAGTAGGAGGGAGTGAAGCGCCAACCTATTGCTCCCATTGACCACACACACAAACAAAAGTTAAGCCTTGACTATTCAGTTGAGGATTCTGTGTTTGGGGTTCACAGATCTAAGAACGTCCCCCTTGACACACATTATATACTGTTATACACCTCGGACTTGTCCCTCTAGTGTCCACAAAGGTGTATTATCTGCTTAGTTTTGTCTTTTGTAATTCCTGTGAATAAAATGAACCTAAAATCTCTTCCCCTTCCAAATCATATATTTTATAAGTCCAAGGAACTGTATCTATTACATCAACAATTTTAAAAAGTTCTTTCGTCCATCGTTCAGTAAAACCCTTTTCAAAATGAGATTTCCACCTATATATTCTTACGATATCACCAACTTTGAACTTAGGTTTTCTGACATTAATCTCTTTTTCATATTTTAATTTTGTAAATGTTTCTGATGGCTTCATATTCGTTGACGTGTGAATCGTGTCATTATACTTATCCACAATATCCTGAATAAAAGATGACCATTGTTGTGAACCGAGTTGTGTGAATTTTTTATATAGTCTCTCTTTTAAGGTACGATTAAAACGTTCAACAACAACTGCCTTCCCTTCATTAAAGGTACTGTATAATGTAATACTGTTATTTTTTAGAAAATTCATAAATGTCTTGTTATAAAACTCTCTACCCTCATCAGTCCACAATTTCTTAGGTTTTCTCTTACTTTTATTAAATATCTGTTGAAAAACTAACATAAGAGTATTACCTGTTTTGTATTTTAAAGGGACAACCCACGCATATCTACTCCTCAAATCAATAACGGTTAAAGCATACTTGTACCCCTTATCATTATTGAGTTCAATCAAATCAGCAGACCAGATATAATCAACTTCCTTGGAATAAACTTTCCTTCTCTGAAACTTTGTGAATATTGGTTTATGTAATTCATCAGCTAATTGCTCTTCAGTCTTAATGGCATCATTAGAGCCTATAAGTTTTTTGAATTTCCAAGTCCAAGTTTCAATTTAGCACTAATCATCTTCTTCACGATGAACCTATCAACTTTTTCTCTCAAGGTTGGATTTTGTATCAGAGACAAATTATATAACATTTCTCTATCGGCTTCATGCTTTTCTTCCAACGTTGTGGTATTCCCATAATCAATATCGTGTCTCATGCACACTTCATCAACTCTATTGATTGGTTTACTCCAGGATTTAGGATTGTCTGCCTCATCTAATCTTTTATCCAAGTTTGTGCCTGGACCACAGAAAGAATACCCTGGAAGATGTAATGTCCCTGGTATTCCAGTAGTTGTAAATTTACTTCCTGATAAAAACTTTTGTATATCTCCTCCGAGTTTGTGTTTGGAGATAAATTGATTTTTTTTTGAACCACACACCGAACATATACCTTTTTGTATAACCCTGTTATTTTTACTTTTAATATATGAAATATTTTTAGTATTAGTTTTCTTTTTACATTTGAGACAATAACTCATTTATTTATGAGAAAAATTTCTGCAGAGTGCAAAAACCTTTTTAGTTTCCAACATGCACATTTGAATCTTAATTTTTAAAACATAAAGAATCCTTAGAAATGCCTTCACTCTCTCCTCCATTTATTTAAGAAAAAACTTGAATTAAAATGAATAGCTTGACGATGCTAATAGTTTTGTTGAAAGTATTGCAAATAGACTTGTTAATTCTTTGTATTCCTCCCTGGTGGGTTGAGTTATTTTCTGTAATACCTCTATTCTTTTTTGAATCTCACTGGTTTCCATATTTTGATATTTATTCATTCTCTCTCTTTCCTCCCTCTCTCTTCTCTTTTTCCTCTCTCTCTTCTCTCTTTCCTCCTTCTCTCTCTCCTCCTCCTCCTTTTCCTCCTCTTCCCTCTCTTCTTCAACTCCTTCCTCATCCCTTACTATACTTGAATCGTTTACACCCCATAGAATATTATACATATATTCATCAGGATTTCTTGTTATTCCTGTATCCAAAATAATTTTTTTGCAACAGGATACCAATAAAATTTCTTTTGAATTTCTAAAAGAGCCTTACCTTTTCTTAACCTTATAATTTTTTCATTATTTAACATTCTAATTAAATCTAAAGTTGTCGGTTTATCAACATCAGCATAATGCCAATCTTTTATTGAAAATACCTCATTCTTATGTTGTAGAACATATTTATTAAAATACCGAATACCCTTTTCTTGAAGGTATGCTTGAACACAGAAATGATAATTTTCTTGAAGCCTTCTTGCTGTCATTTATGTATTAGAAATATATGTTAGAATAATATTATGGCACGAAACACCTCCCCATCTTCCCATAGTTAAATCATTTTGTATTTCCTTACTTATTATATATAATCCTGTTTTTTCTGTTTTCATGAGATAAACAAGGGCAAAACCATTATTATATTTACCCTTATTAAATTCTTTTATTTGTTGTTTACTAATCGTGGCTCCACAAAACTCATTCTCGATACCAAGTGGATAATATTCTTCCTTACGAGACTGATTTAATTGTTCCAGGTCTTCGAGGTTAATTTTAAATGACCAATTATACCCTAAATCATTCATATCATACCCCCATTGTTCTATTCTCATACAAACGATACGCCCTTCTTTATAAAAATTTATTTTAATTCGAACTGTGAATTCTGTATGACCTGGAGATAATATCAACACTTCTGTATCTTTAGAATACACAGCCGTTTTATTTAAGTATATATATTGTGATAAATCGCTTAATCTCACCAAGTCATTCGCGTCAGTCGGGCTTGGATAATTTTTTAATTTATAAGCATTTTTCATGTTAATATTTTTGTTTATATTATATTTATGTCGTTCAGCCTGTGCCTTTGTATAATAATTTGATAAATCAATATCCAGTTCTTGAGATACACCAAAGATAGAACCATCTTTACCAACATAAGTCATTTATATTAGATTAAAAAATAATATCATAAAAATTTTTATTTTTGTTGAGTTGAAATAACACATATAGACATAATTGACCACAACACTTGGAATTTAATTCTTGGACTTGAAATGTTTGATAAACACCATTCTGTAAGAATTTTATGACTTCAACAGGTGGTGGAAGACCAAAACTATCAAAATAATATTTGTCTTGACTATTAAAAATACAAACCCAATGAGAACCGTTCCCATCATTATCTTCTAAGTTCATAATAATATTCTTTGTATGTTTCGACACATTTGTTAATTCATCTCTCATACAAATAACCACATTATGAATTTTTAATTTCTTACAATATTTGGCAAGTTGTAAATTTGATGTTGTATTCTTTCCAAATTCTTTCAACCACTCATCAATGCTCATTTATTTATTAGAAAGATATAATCCATTACCTCTTTTCGTTAATTTTACACCTGCTTGTGCTATAGAAGAAAGCATATCTCCAACTAACAATCTCGCTTTATCAGGCAGACCTTCAAGTTTTTCAGCAAAATCTACAATTACACCACTTCCACTAATTTGTTTCTCCAACTCTTTGTTATGTCTTTCCAATTCTTTTTGAGCCTGGAGTTGAGCCTTCCTTTCGTTGGCAGTTTTGACCGCTGTTGAAATACCACCCGTCAATGCTCCAACCGCACTTAAACCAGCAAATAAAGGAATTAGAAATGGGAGAAATCCTCCACTCGTCTCTCTTATTGAATATTTTTTCAACATTGGTTTTGTCATTTTAATTTTAAGTGAGCCAGTGTCATTCAAGATTTTAACCTGTTCTCTTGTGAGCAAAACATCAATTCTTACTGCTCCTTTTCTCTGAATTGTATTAACGTTAATCGTACAAGGCTTTTGATTTTGAACACAAGATGATAGTTTATGAAGATTGATTTGATTAACATATACCCCAGTTGGTACTTTGCCACTCATTTATTTAACAAAAAAATTATGTGAGACTAATCATCACACCATTATCTGTATTAATCTGCAATTCTGTTTCTTCCAAAAGCAAACAATATGTATCAACTTCTTCACTCTCTCCTCTTTCAATGTATAGGGAAGTATCCACTCGATTAGACTTTATAGTTTCTTTTTGAGCGCTCAGGTCAAACGTATAGATTGTATACAAACTTTTAAATGCTGTCATATCCAAAATAGGTTCTTTATTTCCATTACTTTCACACACCTTTTGGTAAGACTTGTATGCTTCAGCAAAATCATTTTTTCCCAATTAATTTCCAATCTATCTCGTGGATAAAATGTTCCATCTAGAGAAACGCGAAGTTGTTTCACCTTAGCATTATCACTCAATGCATTATTCTTATCAGTCGCAGTATCACCATCTGGCTTTTTAAAAATCATCCACAGATATCGTGGCTTTCCTTCCAGAACACCCAAATTCCACGTGTAAGTAGTTTGATTGAGTTTAACGTGTTGACATCTTCTTTTGAGGTATGATACACTGAGTGGTTTTTTGAGTTAAGTCTTCGATTCAACATCTCTTCTGTTTTAAGATTAGGAGTATATTCACTGATATACCAACTCATCTCCTCAATTACAAATTTATTCTGATCACCAAAAGCATTACCAACACCAAAAAGCAATCTATTTTCATTATCATTCCTTTGTAGTTGAAATCTAATTTTAAGACCATACAGAACTTTATCATAATCACAAAATCCAAATATACCTTTAAGAGGAACTGCCACAGTAAAACTATTTTCTGCTTTTGTATCATCATTATACATTCCTTTCCTTTGAATATATCCAGGGTCTGTGTTTGTTCCCGTTGACATATCAGGAATAAAACCTTCGACAGACCCCTTTCCCATTCTATCACTGAATGTATAGAGTGTAAATTTCATCATTTCAGATACAGCAGAGACATAATCAACCGCTTCAACTTCTTGTGTTCCAATATACAATCGCACACTATCAAACATTTTCCAGAAGAAATCATTTACAAGTGTAGCGTTTGTGTTATTCCCAGCCTTAGTGAATTTAAATTTACACAACAAGAAACTTTCGGAGAGATTCAAATAGGTTTGTTGATTATTTATTTCAAAACTTTTTGTACCATTTGTATTCCAGTCTGTTCCAGTTATTGCATTTACCTTGAAGTAATCTTCTTTTTTAGTGGAGTTTGAGATAATAATAGTATCATCCAAATCATAGATACTATCAATTGCTTCCATACTTGTATTTATTTAGGAAAAAGATGTTAAAACTTTTGAAACCCTGATCCAAGTATTTGAATTATTTTCTGTCGTTCTTGGGGGACAACTGAGTTTTACCTTTCTTAATTTCTTTTATTGCTTGTAATTTATGAGATTCTTTCTGAGCATCTTTTATACTCTTTACAGCACCTGCTACATTTCCCACAGCAGAAGCAGTTGAACCAATTAGGTCTTTATGTTTAAGAATAGTTGAACCAATACCCATGAGAGTATCAATTATCCCATCTCCTCTAAATTGATGTCCAACACCCCTTTGTCTCTTAGGTTTATAGTATCCTCTACCAAGATACATACCTTCACCCTTGTAGTACGGAAAGGAACATCCCATCCCCTGTAATTATTTTATATTTTCCCAACTCGTGCTTCCTCACAATAACCATCGTATTTATTTATTGAAAAACTTCACGTAGGTGAATTCTGATGGATATAACTTCTCCATTAAAAGAAATCACACGATTATCTTGGTCGGTTATCCTAAAATTTACTCTGTGTATGGTTTTTCCTGACACAGGTAGATAAACCAAATTTTTAGGCTCCATATTGAATTTATAACCAATTGGGGTTGAGTATGCGCTGAATGAAAATATTGTATTTGTTTTTAATCCATCATTATAAGCACCATCAATCAAATCACAGTGAATTAACACCGAATTTATTCCTGAGGATATTTGAATGACATTATCACTGTAAAACCTCCCATTAGTTTCAATGATAGTTGAGGAGAAAGGTAATAACACTCTAAATGAATTATCAATTGTGAAATCAACCTTGTAGTTATTTTTAACTTTAATCGTTGATTTTGAAGTATGTTTTTGAATGTTTATAACAATATTTTTTGGTTCATCACCCTGTTCTTTCATAAGACGAGCAATTTCGGAAGATATTTGAGAAATCTCGTATGCTCGAATTGAGACTGTTATCGTTTTGTATCCACTTCCCGGATTATAACTAAACTTGTCATTTTTTCTCGGTTATATTAAATAAGGTATTATAAGTCTCCATGGACAATAAAGATGCCTCATATTCTTTTGTTGTGTCAAGTTGTAGTGGGTATGGGAATGAAGATGTGTGGTCGCTTGTTGTGAAATTAAAACTCAGGATTGTGCTTCTCATCTTATTTAATATGAGATAAAATGTCTTTATATTGAGATTTATTAATTATTTTCATGTTCATCAACTGGTCTAAAATGGCTGATGCTTCATTAAAACAATTGTTATTTCCAGCCTTCTTACTGCCGAACAACAATAACAGTCTATTAACTAATTGCGATGGGTCATTTGGAAGAAAACTAATACCTGAACCAAGGATACTTAAAGCCTGAATAATGTGTTTCTCCTTCTCATTCTTCCTACTTTTACCAGAAAGAATAACCTTATAATTTAGAGTGTTCAGCAAATCAATATATACTCTATCATCATTATTTTCCATATCCAATGGTTTATCAATATACTTTGATTCATCCCTCACAGTTGAACCTTGTCTTCCATCTTTTGTGAGAAGAAACATTAATCTCGGAGTTAGTTTAACAGGGAGTTGAGCAGAACTTAAGAACCTTAATTCATCATTAAATATCAATACCTTTTCTTGAACAAGATGAAATATTGCTGGTTGTTCTGTTGGAATGAGTCCTGCTTTGGTTTTTGAATCCGCTGAATATTCATTGTTTTGAACAGCATTCACAATATAATCACGGGGTTGATTAATCTCTTCCAGTTGTTGAAATAAACCTTCATCATCATATTCTAATTCTCCTAAATGCTCTAATTCTTCCTCCGTCATTTGACTGAAATCTTTTAACATTTGAAGCTTTCTAGGAGTATATTCTACTGTGGGAACTGTGGAAACATCTTTCATTTTTTCTTGGGAAGTTTTTAAAAGTGGTTTAAAAAATTTCTCTTGTTTTTTCAAATGCTTCTTCGCCCGTTAGTTTCTGTCTGCGTTTCTTCTTTATGTCTTCCTGTTGTTTTACAACTTTTGAAACCAACTCTTGATGTTCCTTAAATCTTCTTGCTCTTTCTTTTGTATCCATTTATTTATTGTAAAATATCATTTAATGAATTGTAAAGATCAACAGGGAAATTTTCCTTTTCTTCATCATTCAAGTAGATGTGTTCAAATAAATCCTTTTCTTTAAATATTTCATCAAATTCTTTATTAACATTAATGCGAGTTGTAATTTCTTCTTCACTAATCCTTGCATCTCTGCTTTTCATACGTTTGTGTTGAGTTTCTTCATCAACATCAAAACCGAATGATAAAATCTTCACTCCGCTCAGATATTTAATAATTTGTCTCGTTCCTTCTGGATTAGTTTCTAATATCCCAACACCACCAGATTTTAGTTTCTTTAACTCACTCTTACAATGTGAATATTTTGTTGTACCAAGAGAAACCTCCTCAAATATTTGTCCTTCATTCCTCAATCGCATATGTTCCTCCACTGAAATATAGTGATAATCTTCACCTTTTACTTCTCCAGGTCTTATTGCTCTAGTTGTTGTTGATACAATGCGTATCACGGGGTGTTTTTAAGTAAATTTACAATATTCTCATTTGTACTACACAAGAACCTTGATTTATGAAAGTTTTTTCCAGAAGCAGATTTACCCACAAGATTTATAATAATAGTTGTCATTTATATATGTAATTGTTTATAAAACAAAAAATATATCCCTTAATATCTCATCTTGTTTCACAACAATATATTTATATTTTTCAGTCGTGTGCTTCATATAATCCTCAAATTTCTTTTTACTACATAATGTAGAACAATTATCTCTCCAAAAATTATTGATATCTATTGAATTTAACTTGAATAAAATAAAAGTATTAGCATTGTTTCTGATGGAACGACGAGGAAGTTGAAAGTACGATTGACTAAGATAAATACAATTACAAGAAGAATGTCTCCCTCTTGTGTAGTAGCTGTCCATTACCGTTTGGTTTCTCTCATTAACACAATCATCAAAGATAACGAGGTTCTTTTTGATTTATCCAAATCTTGGGGAGACGGTATATCATCCGTATTATCACTAAGAATACAAGTTATAAGATTTGATTTCTTTTTACATCTCTGTGTATCACAAAATAGTTGAATTATATCTTCAATGTTATAATCATTTAGGTTTTTTGACGTTTAAATAAACCTATTATATCTTCTTTTTGAAGACCAGCATTAAAACCTTGTGAGAGTAGTTGATACTCTGGTTGAAAACTCGACTTTGTGAAAATTATTAAATTATCATAATCTAAAAAGTTGGGAGTGAGGAGCATTTTTAAAAGTAAGCAGGTTTTTCCACATCCACTTGAACCAACTATGAGACATCTTAATGAATTTGGGAGATTTTTATGGTTGTTAAATTTTATCTTATTTTCCCAAATAGGTAAAAAATCATTCATTTATATATTTGAAAAACAGGTTATTTAATTTATTATTGGCTTTTTTAGAAACTCTATATTTTATCCTAAGTTCAGGTTTAATTTCAAGATAATCCATTATTTTATTTATACAATATCTTGTGTTGATATTTCCCTGAAAATTACATCCATGAATAATATACAACAACAATCCTTTGAACATTTCTCTTATACGTTCAGTTTCTTCCCTTGTAAGGAAAGGTGTGTTATCATCCTCATACTTTACATTCATTTCTCTAATCAATCTTGTAAAGTAATTCATTTTTGGTGTAAATCTAAAAGAATTATTTTCCTTTTTATATTTTTTATTATCATTAATTAGAAGATAATCACAGAATATACATTGTTTATAGGCTTTTGACTCTGTGTTTAATCCCTGTCTTTCACACGCAGGACAATTCTCAAATTTGTCATATGGAGAATCAGGAAAGTCTAGCATATTTATAAAGTAAAACTTTACTTAAACTGAAATTCATCTATACTTTCAGTTGTATATTACCATCGATATCGATATACTTTTTTCATTATCAGATTCAACGACAACATTTTTTATATTAAAGGTAATTTTAAAATTATCGTTAACTACTATTGAACGAAATGTCATTTCACCTGATATATTAACATCCTTTATTTCATCAAGATTTACATCTTTAGGGTTGTTGAAAAAAATACAAATTTCTCCTTGCATATTACAGATGGTCTTATCTTTTCTTTCTAAAGCTTCATCCATAAGGTTTTTGTTCTTTGATACTTTTTCTTGTTTCATTGCTTTTTCTAGTTTTGAATATATTACTAGAAGGAGAGGAGAAACTTTTGTTAGAGATACTTTAATTGATGTTCTACCAGGTATACTAAAAGCCCTTCCACTGAAGGAAATTGAAGAACTCATATTATTTACCATAATAGTTTTTATCCAATAGTTGTTATATTTATCTTTGTTCAATTTTACATCCTTGACATATTTCTCAGTATCTTTAACAGATGAAGAGATTGATTGAAACTTGTCTTTTGTGTCTTGAAACATTGTATTTATTAAGTGAAAAAGTTGGAGGATAAAATGTTTTTAAGCACAGATTCACCTATAAATTAAACGAAATTTTCATCAAGAAAATTTTAGTTTAAGCAAAGTTTTATTCTATAAATATGGTGAATACAACGTACTGCGATGTTTGTAATCACGAATATAAACATTATAGAAAACACCTCCGAACCAACAAACACACATTTAATCTATTTCATCAAATATCTCCTCTTGAGTTGGAAAGAAAACATTGTGATATCTGTTCAAAGGATGTTTTGAAGAGTAGTTATAATCAACATCTTCAATCACAAAAACACAAGAAAAATGAGTTTAAAGTAAAGGGAGACTATTATATTAAAAACACTGATGAGGCATTTAAAGGGCATATAAAAATAAGGATTTTTCAATTTGGAGAACCCGGTCCATCATCAATAGCTGAATCAATTGAAATAGTGAAACCCGATGTTGAAAAATTTATTAAAAAGACATTAAAAGAAATAAAAACTTTAAAGTTTTATATGGGAGTGAAAATGAATATGAAAAGACAAGATGAAGAACAAACTCCTTATATGAGAACAGATCTTCATTTTATAACATCATTTCAAGATTTTTTGAATAGTGGGGTTTATGAAGAACTATCAAGACAAGAGGAGGATGTTGATAATACAGTGGTAGGAAGTGGATTCAATATTAAAAAATCATCTTTTTAGATATACACATTCTAAAATCAAACCCTCTTAAAGCTTCTTCTTATATTGAATTACCAAAAGAAATAAAACTAAAGAAGGCAGTTGTTAATATTAAGAACAATGATAATAAATGTTTTCTCTGGTCTGTTCTTGCTCACTTACATCCACCAAAATGTAATTCAGAAAGAGTAAAACAATATATGAAATATGAGAATACCTTGGACATTAAAGATTTTAAATTCCCAATGCCATTAACAGATATTCCTAAATTTGAGAAAAAGAATAATCTTTCTATTAATGTATATGGATTAACGGATACAAACAAAGTTCAAATATTAAAAATTTCAAACAACTATAAAAATGAAGAAACACACATTGACCTTTTATATTTTAGTGTTGGAAAGAATTCACATTACACATACATCAATAATTTATCAAGATTAATCTCTTCTCAGGTATTCAGAACAGCAAACAAAATATATCCTTGTAAGCGATGTCTTAATTCATTTCATACAAAAGAACGATTAGAACAACATTCAAAATATTGTAGTAATCATAAATCAGCTGTAATTACAATGCCTAAACCTGGTGAAAAAGATTTATTTTGAAGATTATAATAAATCTATCATGCACCCATTTGTGATATACGCTGATTTTGAATGTATCCTTAAAAAGATAAATACTGCTTCTCCTAATCCAAAAGAACCATATACAAATAAATATCAAAAACATATTCCTTGTGGTTTCTGTTATTATATCAAATCATCTGTTGGAGAAAAGTATAACAAACTTGAACATTATCGTGGAAAAAATGCTTCACAAGAGTTTGTAAAACGATTAGAAAAGGATTGTATAAGACTCACTAAATTAATGAAAGAAACAAATGAACCGATGAAATTAACCAAAGAAGAAAAATTAGAATTTAGAATGAACAATATCTGTCATATTTGTGAGGGGAAATTAAGGAGTCTAAAGTTAGAGACCATTGTCATCTTACTGGTAAATATAGAGGTCCCGCTCATTCCTGTTGTAATCTTAATTATAAATTACCTTCTTTTATTCCAGTCTTTCTTCACAACAGCGCCAACTATGATACACATCTATTTATAAATGAACTTTCAAAAACACCAGGGAATATTTCTGCTATAACAAACACAAGTCAAAAGTATATTTCATTTTCAAAAATGATATTCACAAAACCTATAACTCGTATTAGGTTTTTAGATTCTTACAAGTTTATGGGAACACCACTAGCCTACCTCGCATCAAATCTAAGCTCCACGGACTCTTTTCCAAATCTTAATTCATTCTTTCCAAAAGAGGAAATTCTCACTAAAGAGGAAATTCAGATTAAAGAGAGAATTCAAAGTAAAGAGGAAACTCTAATTAATGAAGAAATTCTAACTGAAGATGAAATTCTAATTATAAAGAAAATTCGAACTAAAGAGGAAATTCAGATTAAAGATGAAATTCTGATTAAAGAAGGAATTCTTACGAGAGAGGAAATTCAAACAAGGAATGAAATTCAAAGTAAAGAGAAAATTCTTACAAGTAAGGGAATTTATCCTTATGATTATATGGATTCATTTATGAGATTTAAAGAAACACAACTTCCTTCAAAAGAAAGTTTCTATAATAACCTTTATGAAGAAGAGATAAGTGATAAGGAATATAAACACGCACAAGAAATATGGAAAATATTTAAGATAAAGAACCTTGGAGAATATCATGATTTATATCTAAAAACAGATGTTTTATTGTTAGCTGATGTGTTTGAGGCTTTTAGAACACTCTGTCATAATAAAAATTGTTATGGATTAGACCCTGCCCACTATTTCACAGCTCCTGGTTTAGCTTGGAGTGCAATGTTGAAAATGACAAAACAAGATATAGATTTAATCAGTGATGTTGATATGCTTTTGATGATTGAGAAGTCCAAGAGAGGTGGAATATCACAAGTATGTTCAAAAAGATATGCTAAAGCAAATAATAAATATCTCCCAAATTATGATAGTGAAAAAGATAGTAATTATTTGATGTATTTTGATGCTAATAATTTGTATGGATGGGCAATGTCTCAATCTCTGCCTTATGGTAAATTAGAGTGGGTGGAAGAAAAGGATTATGAAAAGGCTTTGATGAATATTGTTATTTCTTCTCAAGAGGAATTGAATGACGAAGAAGAAGGTTATTATTTTGAAGTTGATTTGAGGTACCCGAGTGATCTTCATAATAAGCATAAAGATCTTCCTTTTGCATGTGAGAAAGAAACTCCAAAGAAAGAATGGTTAAGTGATTATCATAAAAGTTTTAATATTAAAGGTAAATCAACAGAAAAGTTATTAACAACATTCTATGATAAAGAGGGATATGTTTTGCATCAGAGAAGCTTAAAACAGTTTTTGAGAGAAGGATTGAGAGTAGCTAAAATTCATAGAGTTTTAAAATTTAAACAAAGTCCTTGGGTGAAAAAGTATATTCAATTCAATACAGATATGAGAGCAAATACAAAAGTAAAATTTGAAGGGGACTTTTATAAATTAATGAATAATGCTGTATTTGGAAAGACTATGGAAAATGTTAGAAACAGGCAAAACATTAGATTCGCAACATCTTGGAAAGAAGCTTCGAGATTGATAAATAAACCAAGTTTTGAGAGAGAAGAGGTTTTTTCAGAGAACTTTTCTGCAATTCATATGAAAAAGGAAAGTATTGTAATGGATAAACCAATTTATATTGGAACAGCAGTTCTTGATTTATCAAAGATATTGATGTATGATTATTTGTATAATGACTTAAAGAAAGAGTATGGTGAAAATGTTTCATTGTTGTATATGGATACTGATAGTTTTATCCTAGATATAAAAACTGATGATGTTTATGAAGATATGAAGAAAAATATTGGAGTATATGATACAAGTAATTTCAGCAAGAAGAGTGAGTTATTTTCCAAAAGAATGAAAAGGTTATTGGTAAGTTTAAGGATGAGTTGGGTGGAAAAGTAATGAGTGAGTTTATTGGATTGAGAGCAAAGGCATATGCTTATAAGTATGGTGAACAGATTGATAAGAGGTTAAAGGGAATAAAGAAATATGTAATAAAGAAATCAATAACTTTTAGAAATTATTATAATTGTTTGATGAATAAGAAAAGAAGAATATAGGAAAATGAATACAATAAGAAGTTATAAACATAACATATATAGTGAAGAAGTAAATAAAAAGGCATTAGGAGCCTTTGATGATAAGAGATTTATTTTAGATAATGGAATAGATTGTGTTCCATATGGATATTGTATGATAGAGTGTATAAAATAGATTATGTTTTAACGATGGGAAGATGGGTTAGGGTTTTTTAAGGGCTACACTTGTGGTTTTTCACAATATATAAATGGTTAAACCAAGTATTAATCAAACTAAAGAGTGGAGAAAATCTCAGTCTTGGTATATAAATGGAAAACATAATGAATGTGAAAAATATCAAATAAGTCTTATTGAAAAAATAACTAAAACAAAGGTAAATAAAACAAATAAGCGAATTAATTTAAAAACTAGTAAGTTAGAGGATGTAAAGAAAAAATGAATATCCTTGAATGGACTGAAAACTTTGATGGTTATCAATTGAACAATGAAAAAACAATTTACTATAATCTCAAAATGATATGTGGCTCAGGAGGTGGTCAGATGAGAGCATTAAGAGAAGTTTATCATTTCGTAATGGCACAAATGGGGTATCTTAAAAAATATAAAGATTCAAATGTTTTGTTTGTCAATATTTTAGATGGGGATTATTGTGCAAAGAAAATTAAACTATTGAAGGAATTTGAGAATGAACAAATCTTTATAGGTTCAATGAGTGAGCTGTTCAACCCCCAGGTGTTCAATTCAATGAGGTTCAACCTCCAAGTTAAAAAGGGAGACAAATAAATATACCTTGGGATAAAAAGGGGATTTATTTTTAGGGAAAAAAAATATAAATCGCTGAAAATCCCCCATTCATTTACATGGGGAAAAGTGAGCCAGAATCAGTATTCTTACCCTACTTATATATATATATATGTTGTTCATCTTTATATATATATATATATATATATATATATATATATATATATATATATATATATACTATATATATATATATATATATACATATACATATATATATATATATATATATATATATATATATATATATCCAACCCAAGCCTATAGCTGGATTACGCCCACTATATATATATATATATATATATATATATATATATATATATATATATATATATATATATATATATATATATATATATATATATATATATATATATATATATATATATATATATATATATATATATATATACATATATATATATATATATATATATATATATACATATATATATATATATATATATATATATATATATATATATATATATATATATACATATATATATATATATATACATATATATATATATATATATACATATATATATATATATATGTATATATATATATATATACATATATATACATATATATATATATATACATATATATATATATATATATATATATACATATATATACATATATATATATATATAAACATATATATATATATATATATATATATATATATATATATAAACATATATATATATATATATACATATATATATATATATATATATATATATATATATATATATATATATATATATATATATATATATATATATATATATATATATATATATATATATATATATATATATATATATATATATATATATATATATATATATATATATATATATATATATATATATATATATATATATATATATATATATATATATATATATATATATATATATATATATATATATATATATATATATATATATATATATATAAGGGTAAGAATACTGATTCTGGCTCACTTTTCCCCATGTAAATGAATGGGGGATTTTCAGCGATTTATATTTTTTTTCCCTAAAAATAAATCCCCTTTTTATCCCAAGGTATATTTATTTGTCTCCCCTTTTAACTTGGAGGTTGAACCTCATTGAATTGAACACCTGGGGGTTGAACAGCTCACTCATTGAACCTATAAAGATTTGTTCATTCTCAAATTCCTTCAATAGTTTAATTTTCTTTGCACAATAATCCCCATCTAAAATATTGACAAACAAAACATTTGAATCTTTATATTTTTTAAGATACCCCATTTGTGCCATTACGAAATGATAAACTTCTCTTAATGCTCTTGTTTGACCACCTCCTGAGCCACAGGTTATTTTTTGTTAAGCCCCGCCCACTTTTCATAAGGTAATTTTTCTAAGCCACGCCCACTTTTCCTAAGCTCCGCCCACTTTTGCTAAGCTCCGCCCACTTTTCATAAGGTATTTTTTCTAAGCCACGCCCACTTTTCCTAAGCCCCGCCCACTTTTGCTAAGCTCCGCCCACTTTTCATAAGGTATTTTTTCTAAGCCACGCCCACTTTTCCTAAGCTCCGCCTACTTTTGCTAAGCCCCGCCCACTCTTACATCATTTCCAGTTCATCTCTGACTCACAAAGAAATCACTAGAAAATTACAGGATGTTATGGTTTTGAAAAATTTCCCAATGAAGGCTTGCCTAGGCTTGCCCAGGGAATTTCCAAAGGAAACCACACCCACCAGTCTTTCTCTATAAAAGCTTCAAACCCAGGCTCCATTTTAAACATTTGTTCTTGCTGGCAATGGTGTTCTGTGTGCTTGTCTCAAACTCTCTGTCTTCTATGGAACTAAACCTTCAAGTTGATGAACTGGATTCAAACCTCTTATCTATTGAGGTAAGATTTTTTATTTTCCTATTTTCAAACTTTGATTGAAGCATACTCATTTAATAATTAAATAACTTAATTAATACATTATTATTTTCTCTCACAGGAAATTGTATCTGAAAATACTGCTTTTGCTACAACTTGGGGGGAAATTGTTGGCTTGGTTGAAGACCTTGAGTGGGATGACTTTGGTGTTCCTTGGAACTCTCTGTCTTCTATGGAACTAAACCTTCAAGTTGATGAACTGGATTCAAACCTCTTATCTATTGAGGTAAGATTTTTTATTTTCCTATTTTCAAACTTTGATTGAAGCATACTCATTTAATAATTAAATAACTTAATTAATACATTATTATTTTCTCTCACAGGAAATTGTGTCTGAAATACGAAATGAAAATACTGCTTTTGCTACAACTTGGGGCGAAATTGTTGGCTTGGTTGAAGACCTTATGAGCGACCAAGACCCACAGAACGAGTTCGTCCTTGATGACCCAACCAAAGAGTTATACCTTGGAGACCAGCAAAATCCTGAAAAAGAGTTTTACAGCAATAGTACTCATTGTGAGTTATCAAGACAATACCCACTGAACAAGTTATACCTTGATGAGCCAGAATACAAGTTTTACCTTGGAGACTCACAAATTTTGAAAAAATCAGTAAATGAGTTCTGCCTTGATGGTTTAAATAACTACCTTGGAGACTCAGGAAAAGGGTTCTGCCAAGATGGTTCTAAATATGGGGCCTACCTTGGAGACTCACAAATTTTGAAAAAATCAGTAAATGAGTTCTGCCTTGATGGTTTAAATAACTACCTTGGAGACTCAGGAAAAGGGTTCTGCCAAGATGGTTCTAAATATGGGGCCTACCTTGGAGACTCACAAATTTTGAAAAAATCAGTAAATGAGTTCTGCCTTGATGGTTTAAATAACTACCTTGGAGACTCAGGAAAAGGGTTCTGCCAAGATGGTTCTAAATATGGGGCCTACCTTGGAGACTCACAAATTTTGAAAAAATCAGTAAATGAGTTATCCTTAAGAGACTTTGTAAGTTGGTTTTACTTTGAATACTTGAAATGTGGGTTCTGGATTGATAACTCACAATGTGATACATATCTTGGAAACTCAACGGGAATGTGGTTATACCTTGAAGACTTGGAAAGTTGGGTTTATGTTGGACACTTGAAACTTTTTTGGGGGCTTTTATTTATTTATTTATTTATTTATTATTATTATTATTTTATTTATTTATATTTTGGAGACTTTTGGAGTTGCTATCACTCTTTGGGATCTAAACCTATCGATGTAGTTCTTTGTCGGATGGTGCTTGATGGGAGCAAGATCAAGAAAGTTCTGGGAAGAAAGTGCAGGCTTACTCCCCCTTTTTACGTCATCAAACCTGAAAGCCTTAAAAGACAGAATTGGAAGAAGAGAAAAAATATATATATATATATATACATTGTTCGGTCTGGGAAGAAAGTGCAGGCTTACTCCCCCTTTCTACGTCATCAAACCTGAAAGCCTTAAAAGACAGAATTGGAAGAAAAAAAAAAAAACGTAAAATATATATATATATATAGGTGGAAATCTCATTTTGAAAAAGACTGTGTTGGGTGAGGATTGAGTTGGGGTTGAGATTTTGAATGTGAGGGTTGGGGTTGAGATTTTGAATGTGAGGGTTGGGACACACACACATACACATCAACAAACAAAAGTTAAGCCTTGACTATTCAGTTGAGGATTCTGTGTTTGGGGTTCACAGATCTAAGAACGTCCCCCTTGACACACATTATATACTGTTATACACCTCGGACTTGGCCCTCGAGTGTCCACAACGGTGTATAGTAGGAGGGAGTGAAGCGCCAACCTATTGCTCCCATTGCACACACACACACAAACAAAAGTTAAGCCTTGACTATTCAGTTGAGGATTCTGTGTTTGGGGTTCACAGATCTAAGAACGTCCCCCTTGACACACATTATATACTGTTATACACCTCGGACTTGTCCCTCTAGTGTCCACAAAGGTGTATTATCTGCTTAGTTTTGTCTTTTGTAATTCCTGTGAATAAAATGAACCTAAAATCTCTTCCCCTTCCAAATCATATATTTTATAAGTCCAAGGAACTGTATCTATTACATCAACAATTTTAAAAAGTTCTTTCGTCCATCGTTCAGTAAAACCCTTTTCAAAATGAGATTTCCACCTATATATTCTTACGATATCACCAACTTTGAACTTAGGTTTTCTGACATTAATCTCTTTTTCATATTTTAATTTTGTAAATGTTTCTGATGGCTTCATATTCGTTGACGTGTGAATCGTGTCATTATACTTATCCACAATATCCTGAATAAAAGATGACCATTGTTGTGAACCGAGTTGTGTGAATTTTTTATATAGTCTCTCTTTTAAGGTACGATTAAAACGTTCAACAACAACTGCCTTCCCTTCATTAAAGGTACTGTATAATGTAATACTGTTATTTTTTAGAAAATTCATAAATGTCTTGTTATAAAACTCTCTACCCTCATCAGTCCACAATTTCTTAGGTTTTCTCTTACTTTTATTAAATATCTGTTGAAAAGCTAACATAAGAGTATTACCTGTTTTGTTTTTTAAAGGGACAACCCACGCATATCTACTCCTCAAATCAATAACGGTTAAAGCATACTTGTACCCCTTATCATTATTGAGTTCAATCAAATCAGCAGACCAGATATAATCAACTTCCTTGGAATAAACTTTCCTTCTCTGAAACTTTGTGAATATTGGTTTATGTAATTCATCAGCTAATTGCTCTTCAGTCTTAATGGCATCATTAGAGCCTATAAGTTTTTTGAATTTCCAAGTCCAAGTTTCAATTTAGCACTAATCATCTTCTTCACGATGAACCTATCAACTTTTTCTCTCAAGGTTGGATTTTGTATCAGAGACAAATTATATAACATTTCTCTATCGGCTTCATGCTTTTCTTCCAACGTTGTGGTATTCCCATAATCAATATCGTGTCTCATGCACACTTCATCAACTCTATTGATTGGTTTACTCCAGGATTTAGGATTGTCTGCCTCATCTAATCTTTTATCCAAGTTTGTGCCTGGACCACAGAAAGAATAACCTGGAAGATGTAATTCCCCTGGTATTCCAGTAGTTGTAAATTTACTTCCTGATAAAAACTTTTGTATATCTCCTCCGAGTTTGTGTTTGGAGATAAATTGATTTTTTTTTGAACCACACACCGAACATATACCTTTTTGTATAACCCTGTTATTTTTACTTTTAATATATGAAATATTTTTAGTATTAGTTTTCTTTTTACATTTGAGACAATAACTCATTTATTTATGAGAAAAATTTCTGCAGAGTGCAAAAACCTTTTTAGTTTCCAACATGCACATTTGAATCTTAATTTTTAAAACATAAAGAATCCTTAGAAATGCCTTCACTCTCTCCTCCATTTATTTAAGAAAAAACTTGAATTAAAATGAATAGCTTGACGATGCTAATAGTTTTGTTGAAAGTATTGCAAATAGACTTGTTAATTCTTTGTATTCCTTCCTGGTGGGTTGAGTTATTTTCTGTAATACCTCTATTCTTTTTTGAATCTCACTGGTTTCCATACTATAATATTTATTTATTCTCTCTCTTTCCTCCCTCTCTCTTCTCTTTTTCCTCTCTCTCTTCTCTCTTTCCTCCTTCTCTCTCTCCTCCTCCTCCTTTTCCTCCTCTTCCCTCTCTTCTTCAACTCCTTCCTCATCCCTTACTATACTTGAATCGTTTACACCCCATAGAATATTATACATATATTCATCAGGATTTCTTGTTATTCCTGTATCCAAAATAATTTTTTACAACAGGATACCAATAAAATTTCTTTTGAATTTCTAAAAGAGCCTTACCTTTTCTTAACCTTATAATTTTTTCATTATTTAACATTCTAATTAAATCTAAAGTTGTCGGTTTATCAACATCAGCATAATGCCAATCTTTTATTGAAAATACCTCATTCTTATGTTGTAGAACATATTTATTAAAATACCGAATACCCTTTTCTTGAAGGTATGCTTGAACACAGAAATGATAATTTTCTTGAAGCCTTCTTGCTGTCATTTATGTATTAGAAATATATGTTAGAATAATATTATGGCACGAAACACCTCCCCATCTTCCCATAGTTAAATCATTTTGTATTTCCTTACTTATTATATATAATCCTGTTTTTCTGTTTTCATGAGATAAACAAGGGCAAAACCATTATTATATTTACCCTTATTAAATTCTTTTATTTGTTGTTTACTAATCGTGGCTCCACAAAACTCATTCTCGATACCAAGTGGATAATATTCTTCCTTACGAGACTGATTTAATTGTTCCAGGTCTTCGAGGTTAATTTTAAATGACCAATTATACCCTAAATCATTCATATCATACCCCCATTGTTCTATTCTCATACAAACGATACGCCCTTCTTTATAAAAATTTATTTTAATTCGAACTGTGAATTCTGTATGACCTGGAGATAATATCAACACTTCTGTATCTTTAGAATACACAGCCGTTTTATTTAAGTATATATATTGTGATAAATCGCTTAATCTCACCAAGTCATTCGCGTCAGTCGGGCTTGGATAATTTTTTAATTTATAAGCATTTTTCATGTTAATATTTTTGTTTATATTATATTTATGTCGTTCAGCCTGTGCCTTTGTGTAATAATTTGATAAATCAATATCCAGTTCTTGAGATACACCAAAGATAGAACCATCTTTACCAACATAAGTCATTTATATTAGATTAAAAATAATATCATAAAATTTTTTATTTTTGTTGAGTTGAAATAACACATATAGACATAATTGACCACAACACTTGGAATTTAATTCTTGGACTTGAAATGTTTGATAAACACCATTCTGTAAGAATTTTATGACTTCAACAGGTGGTGGAAGACCAAAACTATCAAAATAATATTTGTCTTGACTATTAAAAATACAAACCCAATGAGAACCGTTCCCATCATTATCTTCTAAGTTCATAATAATATTCTTTGTATGTTTCGACACATTTGTTAATTCATCTCTCATACAAATAACCACATTATGAATTTTTAATTTCTTACAATATTTGGCAAGTTGTAAATTTGATGTTGTATTCTTTCCAAATTCTTTCAACCACTCATCAATGCTCATTTATTTATTAGAAAGATATAATCCATTACCTCTTTTCGTTAATTTTACACCTGCTTGTGCTATAGAAGAAAGCATATCTCCAACTAACAATCTCGCTTTATCAGGCAGACCTTCAAGTTTTTCAGCAAAATCTACAATTACACCACTTCCACTAATTTGTTTCTCCAACTCTTTGTTATGTCTTTCCAATTCTTTTTGAGCCTGGAGTTGAGCCTTCCTTTCGTTGGCAGTTTTGACCGCTGTTGAAATACCACCCGTCAATGCTCCAACCGCACTTAAACCAGCAAATAAAGGAATTAGAAATGGGAGAAATCCTCCACTCGTCTCTCTTATTGAATATTTTTTCAACATTGGTTTTGTCATTTTAATTTTAAGTGAGCCAGTGTCATTCAAGATTTTAACCTGTTCTCTTGTGAGCAAAACATCAATTCTTACTGCTCCTTTTCTCTGAATTGTATTAACGTTAATCGTACAAGGCTTTTGATTTTGAACACAAGATGATAGTTTATGAAGATTGATTTGATTAACATATACCCCAGTTGGTACTTTGCCACTCATTTATTTAACAAAAAATTATGTGAGACTAATCATCACACCATTATCTGTATTAATCTGCAATTCTGTTTCTTCCAAAAGCAAACAATATGTATCAACTTCTTCACTCTCTCCTCTTTCAATGTATAGGGAAGTATCCACTCGATTAGACTTTATAGTTTCTTTTTGAGCGCTCAGGTCAAACGTATAGATTGTATACAAACTTTTAAATGCTGTCATATCCAAAATAGGTTCTTTATTTCCATTACTTTCACACACCTTTTGGTAAGACTTGTATGCTTCAGCAAAATCATTTTTTCCCAATTAATTTCCAATCTATCTCGTGGATAAAATGTTCCATCTAGAGAAACGCGAAGTTGTTTCACCTTAGCATTATCACTCAATGCATTATTCTTATCAGTCGCAGTATCACCATCTGGCTTTTTAAAAATCATCCACAGATATCGTGGCTTTCCTTCCAGAACACCCAAATTCCACGTGTAAGTAGTTTGATTGAGTTTAACGTGTTGACATCTTCTTTTGAGGTATGATACACTGAGTGGTTTTTTTGAGTTAAGTCTTCGATTCAACATCTCTTCTGTTTTAAGATTAGGAGTATATTCACTGATATACCAACTCATCTCCTCAATTACAAATTTATTCTGATCACCAAAAGCATTACCAACACCAAAAAGCAATCTATTTTCATTATCATTCCTTTGTAGTTGAAATCTAATTTTAAGACCATACAGAACTTTATCATAATCACAAAATCCAAATATACCTTTAAGAGGAACTGCCACAGTAAAACTATTTTCTGCTTTTGTATCATCATTATACATTCCTTTCCTTTGAATATATCCAGGGTCTGTGTTTGTTCCCGTTGACATATCAGGAATAAAACCTTCGACAGACCCCTTTCCCATTCTATCACTGAATGTATAGAGTGTAAATTTCATCATTTCAGATACAGCAGAGACATAATCAACCGCTTCAACTTCTTGTGTTCCAATATACAATCGCACACTATCAAACATTTTCCAGAAGAAATCATTTACAAGTGTAGCGTTTGTGTTATTCCCAGCCTTAGTGAATTTAAATTTACACAACAAGAAACTTTCGGAGAGATTCAAATAGGTTTGTTGATTATTTATTTCAAAACTTTTTGTACCATTTGTATTCCAGTCTGTTCCAGTTATTGCATTTACCTTGAAGTAATCTTCTTTTTTAGTGGAGTTTGAGATAATAATAGTATCATCCAAATCATAGATACTATCAATTGCTTCCATACTTGTATTTATTTAGGAAAAAGATGTTAAAACTTTTGAAACCCTGATCCAAGTATTTGAATTATTTTCTGTCGTTCTTGGGGGACAACTGAGTTTTACCTTTCTTAATTTCTTTTATTGCTTGTAATTTATGAGATTCTTTCTGAGCATCTTTTATACTCTTTACAGCACCTGCTACATTTCCCACAGCAGAAGCAGTTGAACCAATTAGGTCTTTATGTTTAAGAATAGTTGAACCAATACCCATGAGAGTATCAATTATCCCATCTCCTCTAAATTGATGTCCGACACCCCTTTGTCTCTTAGGTTTATAGTATCCTCTACCAAGATACATACCTTCACCCTTGTAGTACGGGGAAAGGAACATCCCATCCCCTGTAATTATTTTATATTTTCCCAACTCGTGCTTCCTCACAATAACCATCGTATTTATTTATTGAAAAACTTCACGTAGGTGAATTCTGATGGATATAACTTCTCCATTAAAAGAGATCACACGATTATCTTGGTCGGTTATCCTAAAATTTACTCTGTGTATGGTTTTTCCTGACACAGGTAGATAAACCAAATTTTTAGGCTCCATATTGAATTTATAACCAATTGGGGTTGAGTATGCGCTGAATGAAAATATTGTATTTGTTTTTAATCCATCATTATAAGCACCATCAATCAAATCACAGTGAATTAACACCGAATTTATTCCTGAGGATATTTGAATGACATTATCACTGTAAAACGTCCCATTAGTTTCAATCTTTTTGAGGAGAAACCTAATAACTCTCTAAATGAATTATCAATTGTGAAATCAACCTTGTAGTTATTTTTAACTTTAATCGTTGATTTTGAAGTATGTTTTTGAATGTTTATAACAATATTTTTTGGTTCATCACCCTGTTCTTTCATAAGACGAGCAATTTCGGAAGATATTTGAGAAATCTCGTATGCTCCGGGTGAGACTGTTATCGTTTTGTATCCACTTCCCGGATTATAACTAAACTTGTCATTTTTCTCGGTTATATTAAATAAGGTATTATAAGTCTCCATGGACAATAAAGATGCCTCATATTCTTTTGTTGTGTCAAGTTGTAGTGGGTATGGGAATGAAGATGTGTGGTCGCTTGTTGTGAAATTAAAACTCAGGATTGTGCTTCTCATCTTATTTAATATGAGATAAAATGTCTTTATATTGAGATTTATTAATTATTTTCATGTTCATCAACTGGTCTAAAATGGCTGATGCTTCATTAAAACAATTGTTATTTCCAGCCTTCTTACTGCCGAACAACAATAACAGTCTATTAACTAATTGCGATGGGTCATTTGGAAGAAAACTAATACCTGAACCAAGGATACTTAAAGCCTGAATAATGTGTTTCTCCTTCTCATTCTTCCTACTTTTACCAGAAAGAATAACCTTATAATTTAGAGTGTTCAGCAAATCAATATATACTCTATCATCATTATTTTCCATATCCAATGGTTTATCAATATACTTTGATTCATCCCTCACAGTTGAACCTTGTCTTCCATCTTTTGTGAGAAGAAACATTAATCTCGGAGTTAGTTTAACAGGGGGTTGAGCAGAACTTAAGAACCTTAATTCATCATTAAATATCAATACCTTTTCTTGAACAAGATGAAATATTGCTGGTTGTTCTGTTGGAATGAGTCCTGCTTTGGTTTTTGAATCCGCTGAATATTCATTGTTTTGAACAGCATTCACAATATAATCAGGGGTTGATTAATCTCTTCCAGTTGTTGAAATAAACCTTCATCATCATATTCTAATTCTCCTAAATGCTCTAATTCTTCCTCCGTCATTTGACTGAAATCTTTTAACATTTGAAGCTTTCTAGGAGTATATTCTACTGTGGGAACTGTGGAAACATCTTTCATTTTTTCTTGGGAAGTTTTTAAAAGTGGTTTAAAAAATTTCTCTTGTTTTTTTCAAATGCTTCTTCGCCCGTTAGTTTCTGTCTGCGTTTCTTCTTTATGTCTTCCTGTTGTTTTACAACTTTTGAAACCAACTCTTGATGTTCCTTAAATCTTCTTGCTCTTTCTTTTGTATCCATTTATTTATTGTAAAATATCATTTAATGAATTGTAAAGATCAACAGGGAAATTTTCCTTTTCTTCATCATTCAAGTAGATGTGTTCAAATAAATCCTTTTCTTTAAATATTTCATCAAATTCTTTATTAACATTAATGCGAGTTGTAATTTCTTCTTCACTAATCCTTGCATCTCTGCTTTTCATACGTTTGTGTTGAGTTTCTTCATCAACATCAAAACCGAATGATAAAATCTTCACTCCGCTCAGATATTTAATAATTTGTCTCGTTCCTTCTGGATTAGTTTCTAATATCCCAACACCACCAGATTTTAGTTTCTTTAACTCACTCTTACAATGTGAATATTTTGTTGTACCAAGAGAAACCTCCTCAAATATTTGTCCTTCATTCCTCAATCGCATATGTTCCTCCACTGAAATATAGTGATAATCTTCACCTTTTACTTCTCCAGGTCTTATTGCTCTAGTTGTTGTTGATACAATGCGTATCACGGGGTGTTTTTAAGTAAATTTACAATATTCTCATTTGTACTACACAAGAACCTTGATTTATGAAAGTTTTTTCCAGAAGCAGATTTACCCACAAGATTTATAATAATAGTTGTCATTTATATATGTAATTGTTTATAAAACAAAAAATATATCCCTTAATATCTCATCTTGTTTCACAACAATATATTTATATTTTTCAGTCGTGTGCTTCATATAATCCTCAAATTTCTTTTTACTACATAATGTAGAACAATTATCTCTCCAAAAATTATTGATATCTATTGAATTTAACTTGAATAAAATAAAAGTATTAGCATTGTTTCTGATGGAACGACGAGGAAGTTGAAAGTACGATTGACTAAGATAAATACAATTACAAGAAGAATGTCTCCCTCTTGTGTAGTAGCTGTCCATTACCGTTTGGTTTCTCTCATTAACACAATCATCAAAGATAACGAGGTTCTTTTTGATTTATCCAAATCTTGGGGAGACGGTATATCATCCGTATTATCACTAAGAATACAAGTTATAAGATTTGATTTCTTTTTACATCTCTGTGTATCACAAAATAGTTGAATTATATCTTCAATGTTATAATCATTTAGGTTTTTTGACGTTTAAATAAACCTATTATATCTTCTTTTTGAAGACCAGCATTAAAACCTTGTGAGAGTAGTTGATACTCTGGTTGAAAACTCGACTTTGTGAAAATTATTAAATTATCATAATCTAAAAAGTTGGGAGTGAGGAGCATTTTTAAAAGTAAGCAGGTTTTTCCACATCCACTTGAACCAACTATGAGACATCTTAATGAATTTGGGAGATTTTTATGGTTGTTAAATTTTATCTTATTTTCCCAAATAGGTAAAAAATCATTCATTTATATATTTGAAAAACAGGTTATTTAATTTATTATTGGCTTTTTTAGAAACTCTATATTTTATCCTAAGTTCAGGTTTAATTTCAAGATAATCCATTATTTTATTTATACAATATCTTGTGTTGATATTTCCCTGAAAATTACATCCATGAATAATATACAACAACAATCCTTTGAACATTTCTCTTATACGTTCAGTTTCTTCCCTTGTAAGGAAAGGTGTGTTATCATCCTCATACTTTACATTCATTTCTCTAATCAATCTTGTAAAGTAATTCATTTTTGGTGTAAATCTAAAAGAATTATTTTCCTTTTTATATTTTTATTATCATTAATTAGAAGATAATCACAGAATATACATTGTTTATAGGCTTTTGACTCTGTGTTTAATCCCTGTCTTTCACACGCAGGACAATTCTCAAATTTGTCATATGGAGAATCAGGAAAGTCTAGCATATTTATAAAGTAAAACTTTACTTAAACTGAAATTCATCTATACTTTCAGTTGTATATTACCATCGATATCGATATACTTTTTCATTATCAGATTCAACGACAACATTTTTTATATTAAAGGTAATTTTAAAATTATCGTTAACTACTATTGAACGAAATGTCATTTCACCTGATATATTAACATCCTTTATTTCATCAAGATTTACATCTTTAGGGTTGTTGAAAAAAATACAAATTTCTCCTTGCATATTACAGATGGTCTTATCTTTTCTTTCTAAAGCTTCATCCATAAGGTTTTTGTTCTTTGATACTTTTTCTTGTTTCATTGCTTTTTCTAGTTTTGAATATATTACTAGAAGGAGAGGAGAAACTTTTGTTAGAGATACTTTAATTGATGTTCTACCAGGTATACTAAAAGCCCTTCCACTGAAGGAAATTGAAGAACTCATATTATTTACCATAATAGTTTTTATCCAATAGTTGTTATATTTATCTTTGTTCAATTTTACATCCTTGACATATTTCTCAGTATCTTTAACAGATGAAGAGATTGATTGAAACTTGTCTTTTGTGTCTTGAAACATTGTATTTATTAAGTGAAAAAGTTGGAGGATAAAATGTTTTTAAGCACAGATTCACCTATAAATTAAACGAAATTTTCATCAAGAAAATTTTAGTTCAAGCAAAGTTTTATTCTATAAATATGGTGAATACAACGTACTGCGATGTTTGTAATCACGAATATAAACATTATAGAAAACACCTCCGAACCAACAAACACACATTTAATCTATTTCATCAAATATCTCCTCTTGAGTTGGAAAGAAAACATTGTGATATCTGTTCAAAGGATGTTTTGAAGAGTAGTTATAATCAACATCTTCAATCACAAAAACACAAGAAAAATGAGTTTAAAGTAAAGGGAGACTATTATATTAAAAACACTGATGAGGCATTTAAAGGGCATATAAAAATAAGGATTTTTCAATTTGGAGAACCCGGTCCATCATCAATAGCTGAATCAATTGAAATAGTGAAACCCGATGTTGAAAAATTTATTAAAAAGACATTAAAAGAAATAAAAACTTTAAAGTTTTATATGGGAGTGAAAATGAATATGAAAAGACAAGATGAAGAACAAACTCCTTATATGAGAACAGATCTTCATTTTATAACATCATTTCAAGATTTTTTGAATAGTGGGGTTTATGAAGAACTATCAAGACAAGAGGAGGATGTTGATAATACAGTGGTAGGAAGTGGATTCAATATTAAAAAAATCATCTTTTTAGATATACACATTCTAAAATCAAACCCTCTTAAAGCTTCTTCTTATATTGAATTACCAAAAGAAATAAAACTAAAGAAGGCAGTTGTTAATATTAAGAACAATGATAATAAATGTTTTCTCTGGTCTGTTCTTGCTCACTTACATCCACCAAAATGTAATTCAGAAAGAGTAAAACAATATATGAAATATGAGAATACCTTGGACATTAAAGATTTTAAATTCCCAATGCCACTAACAGATATTCCTAAATTTGAGAAAAAGAATAATCTTTCTATTAATGTATATGGATTAACGGATACAAACAAAGTTCAAATATTAAAAATTTCAAACAACTATAAAAATGAAGAAACACACATTGACCTTTTATATTTTAGTGTTGGAAAGAATTCACATTACACATACATCAATAATTTATCAAGATTAATCTCTTCTCAGGTATTCAGAACAGCAAACAAAATATATCCTTGTAAGCGATGTCTTAATTCATTTCATACAAAAGAACGATTAGAACAACATTCAAAATATTGTAGTAATCATAAATCAGCTGTAATTACAATGCCTAAACCTGGTGAAAAGATTTATTTTGAAGATTATAATAAATCTATCATGCACCCATTTGTGATATACGCTGATTTTGAATGTATCCTTAAAAGATAAATACTGCTTCTCCTAATCCAAAAGAACCATATACAAATAAATATCAAAAACATATTCCTTGTGGTTTTTGTTATTATATCAAATCATCTGTTGGAGAAAAGTATAACAAACTTGAACATTATCGTGGAAAAAATGCTTCACAAGAGTTTGTAAAACGATTAGAAAAGGATTGTATAAGACTCACTAAATTAATGAAAGAAACAAATGAACCGATGAAATTAACCAAAGAAGAAAAATTAGAATTTAGAATGAACAATATCTGTCATATTTGTGAGGGGAAATTAAGGAGTTTAAAGTTAGAGACCATTGTCATCTTACTGGTAAATATAGAGGTCCCGCTCATTCCTGTTGTAATCTTAATTATAAATTACCTTCTTTTATTCCAGTCTTTCTTCACAACAGCGCCAACTATGATACACATCTATTTATAAATGAACTTTCAAAAACACCAGGGAATATTTCTGCTATAACAAACACAAGTCAAAAGTATATTTCATTTTCAAAAATGATATTCACAAAACCTATAACTCGTATTAGGTTTTTAGATTCTTACAAGTTTATGGGAACACCACTAGCCTACCTCGCATCAAATCTAAGCTCCACGGACTCTTTTCCAAATCT
>NW_028222005.1:0-75000 GCF_056783735.1 Eptatretus burgeri
GCGACCAGATCAATAGTAGGTGCAACCACCCACCATTATCTTGTCGCAATCCGGTCTCCAAACCGAAGAGAGAGCTGCAATCCCGATGTCCAAACGCTTGAGCTCAGATGATAACAGAGTCAGCTGATCATCCTCTCTTCGGGATAGGACATTCCAAGCACCGACCCGAAGGGACCACCTCAGGTTAACCCAAGGAGACCGCCCTCTGGTGGACGACACCTCAGCACCACTCTGACACACTCTCCCACAATCTGACCCAGGGATGTTACCCTGTGGTTTCCCTCCTATCATCAAAAATTGGGGGTCCCGAAGTTGGGATGAGTTTATGATTTTTATTTTGGGGGTTGGGATGAGTTTATGATTTCTATTTTGGGGGTTGGGATGAGTTTTTGATTTTTATTTTGGGGGTTGGGATGGATTTATGATTATTATTTTGGGGGTTGGGATGGGTTTATGATTTTTATTTTGGGGGTTGGGATGGATTTATGATTTTTATTTTGGGGGTTGGGATGGGTTTATGATTTTTATTTTGGGGGTTGGGATGAGTTTATGGTTTTTATTTTGGGGGTTGGGATGAGTTTATGATTTTTATTTTGGGGTTGGGATGAGTTTAGATTTTTATCTTAGGGGTTGGGATGAGTTTATGATTTTTATTTTGGGGGTTGGGATGAGTTTATGATTTTTATCTTACTGGTTGGGATGAGTTTATGATTTTTTATTGTGGGGTTTCGTATGAGTTTATGATTTTTATTTTTAAATTTGGCATGAGTTTATGATTTTTATTTTGTGTGTTGGGATGAGTTTATTATTTTTTTGGGGGGGTTTGGGATGAGTTTATGATTTTTTTATTTTTGGGGTTGGCATGAGTTTATGATTTTTTATTTTGAGGGTTGCGACGAGTTTATGAGTTTTATTTTAGGCGTTGGGATGAGTTTATCATTTTTTTTTTGGTGGTTGTGATGAGTTTATGATTTTTATTTTATGGGTTGGGATGAGTTTATGATTTTTTTATTTTTGGGGTTGGCATGAGTTTATGATTTTTTATTTTGGGGGTTGGGATGAGTTTATGATTTTTATTTTAGGGGTTGGGATGAGTTTATGATTTTTATTTTGGGGGTTGGGATGAGTTTATGATTTTTATTTTATGGGTTGGGATGAGTTTATGATTTTTATTTTGGGGGTTGGGATGAGTTTATGATTTTTACTTTAGGGATAGGGATGAGTTTATTATTTTTATTTTCAGGGTTGGGATGAGTTTATGATTTTTTTATTTTAGGGGTTGGGATGAGTTTATGATTGTTATTTTGGGGGTTGGGATGAGTTTATGATTTTTATTTTAGGGTTTGGGATTAGTTTATGATTTTTATTTTATGGGTTGGGATGAGTTTATGATTTTTATTTTGGGGGTTGGGATGAGTTTATGATTTTTACTTGAGGGGTAGGGATGAGTTTATGATTTTCATTTTCAGGGTTGGGATGAGTTTATGATGTTTTATTTTAGGGGTTGGGATGAGTTTATGGTTTTTATTTTTGGGGTTTGGGATGAGTTTATGATTTTTATTTTTGGGGTTGAGATGAGTTTATGATATTAATTTTGGGGGTTGGGATGAATTTATGATTTTTATTTTGGGGGTTGGGATGAGTTTATGATTTTTATCTTAGGGGTTGGGATGAGTTTATGATTTTTATTTTGGGGGTTGGGATGAGTTTATGATTTTTATCTTAGGGGTTGGGATGAGTTTATGATTTTTATTGTGTGGTTTGGGATGAGTTTATGATTTTTATTTTGAAGTTCGGGATGAGTTTATGATTTTTATTTTGGGGGTTGGGATGAGTTTATGATTTTTATTTTTGGGGTTTGGGATGAGTTTATGATTTTTATTTTGGGGTTGGGATGAGTTTATGATTTTTATTTTGGGGGTTGGGATGAGTTTATGATTTTTATTTTATGGGTTGGGATGAGTTTATGATTTTTATTTTGGGGGTTGGGATGAGTTTATGATTTTTACTTTAGGGATAGGGATGAGTTTATTATTTTTATTTTCAGGGTTGAGATGAGTTGATGATTTTTATTTTTGGGGTTTGGGATGAGTTTATGATTTTTATTTTAGGGGTTGGGATGAGTTTATGATTTTTATTTTAGGGGTTGGGATGAGTTTGTGATATTTATTTTCGGGGTTGGGATGAATTAATGATTTTTAATTTTGGGGTTGGGATGAGTTTAGCATTTTTATTTTGGGGATTGGAATGAGTTTATGATTTTTATTTTGGGGGTTGGGATGAGTTTATGATTTTTACTTTAGGGGTAGGGATGAGTTTATGATTTTCATTTTCAGGGTTGGGATGAGTTTATGTTTTATTTTAGGGGTTGGGATGAGTTTATGGTTTTTATTTTGGGGTTTGGGATGAGTTTATGGGTTGGGATGAGTTTATGATTTTTATTTTCAGGGTTGGGATGAGTTTATGTTTTATTTTAGGGGTTGGGATGAGTTTATGGTTTTTATTTTTGGGGTTTGGGATGAGTTTATGATTTTTATTTTCGGGGTTGAGATGAGTTTATGATATTAATTTTGGGGGTTGGGATGAGTTTATGATTTTTATTTTGGGGTTGGGATGAATTTATGATTTTTATTTTAGGATTTGGGATGAGTTTGATTTTTATTTTGGGGGTTGGGATGAGTTTGATTTTTATTTTGGGGGTTGGGATGAGTTTATGATTTTTATTTTAGGGGTTGGGATGAGTTTATGATTTTTATTTTGGGGGTTGGGATGAGTTCATGATTTTTATTTTGGGGGTTGGGATGGGTTTATGATTTTTATTTTGGGGGTTTGGATGACATTATGATTTTTATTTTGGGGTTTGGGATGGGTTTATGATTTTTATTTTGGGGTTTGGGATGAGTTTATGATTTTTATTTTTGGGGTTTTGGAAGAGTTTATGATTTTTCTTTTGGGGGTTGGGATGAGTTTATGATTTTTATTTTGGGGTTTGGGATGAGTTTATGATTTTCATTTTAGGGGTTGGGATGAGTTTATTATTTTTATTTTAGGGGTTGGGATGAGTTTATGATTTTTATTTTAGGGGTTGGGATGAGTTTATGATTTTTATTTTCGGGGTTGGGATGAATTAATGATTTTTAATTTCGGGATTGGGATGAGTTTAGCATTTTTATTTTGGGGATTGGAATGAGTTTATGATTTTTATTTCGGGGTTGGGATGAGTTTTTGATTTTTAATTTCGGGGTTGGGATGAGTTTAAGATTTTTATTTTGGGGATTGGGATGAGTTTATGATTCTTATTTTGGGGGTTAGCATGAGTTTTTGACTTTTATTTTTGGGGTTGGGATGAGTTTATGATTTTTATTTTGGGGGTTGGGATGAGTTTATGATTTTCATTTTGGGGGTTGGGATGAGTTTAAGATTTTTATTATAGGGGTTGGGATGAGTTTATGATTTTTATTTTGGGGGTTGGGATGAGTTTATGATTTTTATTTTGGGGGTTGGGATGGGTTTATGATTTTTATTTTGGGGGTTGGGATTAGTTTATGGTTTTTTTTTTGGGGGTTGGGATGAGTTTATGTTTTTTATTTTGGGGTTTGAGATGAGTTTATGATTTTTATTTTGGGGGTTGGGATGAGTTTATGATTTTCATTTTCAGGGTTGGGATGAGTTTATGATTTTTATTTTGGGGTTGGGATGAGTTTATGATTTTTACTTTAGGGGTAGGGATGAGTTTATGATTTTCATTTTCAGGGTTGGGATGAGTTTATGTTTTATTTTAGGGGTTGGGATGAGTTGATGGTTTTTATTTTGGGGGTTTGGGATGAGTTTATGATTTTTATTTTCGGGGTAGGGATGAGTTTATGATTTTCATTTTCAGGGTTGGGATGAGTTTATGTTTTATTTTAGGGGTTGGGATGAGTTGATGGTTTTTATTTTTGGGGTTTGGGATGAGTTTATGATTTTTATTTTCGGGGTAGGGATGAGTTTATGATTTTTATTTTCAGGGTTGGGATGAGTTTATGTTTTATTTTAGGGGTTGGGATGAGTTTATGGTTTTTATTTTTGGGGTTTGGGATGAGTTTATGATTTTTATTTTCGGGGTTGAGATGAGTTTATGATATTAATTTTGGGGGTTGGGATGAGGTTATGATTTTTATTTTGGGGTTGGGATGAGTTTATGATTTTTATTTTAGGGGTTGGGATGGGTTTATGATTTTTATTTTGGGGGTTGGGATGGATTTATGATTTTTATTTTGGGGGTTGGGATGGGTTTATGATTTTTATTTTGGGGTTTGGGATGAGTTTATGATTTTCATTTAAGGGGTTGGGATGAGTTTATGATTTTTATTTGGGGGTTGGGATGGGTTTATGATTTTTATTTTGGGGTTTGGATGACATTATGATTTTTATTTTGGGGTTTGGGATGGGTTTATGATTTTTATTTTGGGGTTTGGGATGAGTTTATGATTTTTATTTTGGGGTTTTGGATGAGTTTATGATTTTTCTTTTGGGGGTTGGGATGAGTTTATGATTTTTATTTTGGGGTTTGGGATGAGTTTATGATTTTCATTTTCGGGGTTGGGATGAGTTTATTATTTTTATTTTAGGGGTTGGGATGAGTTTATGATTTTTATTTTGGGGTTGGGATGAGTTTATGATTTTTATTTTCAGGGTTGAGATGAGTTGATGATTTTTCTTTTGGGGTTTTGGATGAGTTTATGATTTTTCTTTTGAGGGTTGGGATGAGCTTATGATTTTTATTTTGCGGTTTGGGATGAGTTTATGATTTTCATTTTAGGGGTTTGGATCAGTTTATTATTTTTATTTTAGTGGTTGGGATGAGTTTATGATTTTTATTTTAGGGGTTGGGATGAGTTTATGATTTTTATTTTCGGGGTTGGGATGAATTAATGATTTTTAATTTCGGGATTGGGATGAGTTTAGCATTTTTATTTTGGGGATTGGAATGAGTTTATGATTTTTTTATTTCGGGGTTGGGATGAGTTTTTGATTTTTAATTTCGGGGTTGGGATGAGTTTAAGATTTTTATTTTGGGGATTGGGATGAGTTTATGATTCTTATTTTGGGGGTGAGCATGAGTTTTTGACTTTTATTTTTGGGGTTGGGATGAGTTTATGATTTTTATTTTGGGGGTTGGGATGGGTTTATGATTTTTATTTTCGGGGTTGGGATGGGTTTATGATTTTTATTTTGGGGGTTGGGATGAGTTTATGATTTTTATTTTAGGGGTTGGGATGAGTTTATGGTTTTTATTTTTGGGGTTTGGGATGAGTTTATGATTTTTATTTTCGGGATTGAGATGAGTTTATGATATTAATTTTGGGGGTTGGGATGAATTTATGATTTTTATTTTGGGGGTTGGGATGAGTTTATGATTTTTATCTTAGGGGTTGGGATGAGTTTATGATTTTTATTTTGGGGGTTGGTATTTGTTTATGATTTTTATGTTAGGGGTTGGGATTAGTTTATGATTTTTATTGTGGGGTTTGGGATGAGTTTATGATTTTTATTTTGGGGTTGGCATGAGTTTATGATTTTTATTTTTGGGGTTGGGATGAGTTTATGATTTTTATTTTGGGGGTTGGGATGAGTTTATGATTTTTATTTTATGGGTTGGGATGAGTTTATGATTTTTATTTTGGGGTTGGGATGAGTTTATGATTTTTACTTTAGGGATAGGGATGAGTTTATTATTTTTATTTTCAGGGTTGGGATGAGTTTATGATTTTTATTTTAGGGGTTGGGATGAGTTTATGATTTTTATTTTGGGGGTTGGGATGAGTTTATGATTTTTATTTTAGGGTTTGGGATTAGTTTATGATTTTTATTTTGGGGTTGGGATGAGTTTATGATTTTTATTTTCAGGGTTGAGATGAGTTGATGATTTTTATTTTTGGGGTTTTGGATGAGTTTATGATTTTTCTTTGGGGGTTGGGATGAGTTTATGATTTTTATTTTGGGGTTGGGATGAGTTTATTATTTTTATTTTCGGGGTTGGGATGAGTTTATGATTTTCATTTTCGGGGTTGGGATGAGTTTATTATTTTTATTTTAGGGGTTGGGATGAGTTTATGATTTTTATTTTTGGGGTTGGGATGAGTTTATGATTTTTATTTTCAGGGTTGAGATGAGTTGATGATTTTTCTTTTTGGGGTTTTGGATGAGTTTATGATTTTTCTTTTGGGGTTTTGGATGAGTTTATGATTTTTCTTTTGGGGGTTGGGATGAGTTTATGATTTTTATTTAAGGGGTTGGGATGAGTTTATTATTTTTATTTTGGGGTTTGGGATGAGTTTATGATTTTCATTTTCGTGGTTGGGTTGAGTTTATTATTTTTATTTTAGGGGTTGGGATGAGTTTATGATTTTTATTTTTGGGGTTGGGATGAGTTTATGATTTTTATTTTCAGGGTTGAGATGAGTTGATGATTTTTCTTTTTGGGGTTTTGGATGAGTTTATGATTTTTCTTTTGGGGGTTGGGATGAGTTTATGATTTTTATTTTGGGGTTTGGGATGAGTTTATGATTTTCATTTTAGGGGTTTGGATGAGTTTATTATTTTTATTTTAGGGGTTGGGATGAGTTTATGATTTTTATTTTAGGGGTTGGGATGAGTTTATGATTTTTATTTTCGGGGTTGGGATGAATTAATGATTTTTAATTTCGGGATTGGGATGAGTTTAGCATTTTTATTTTGGGGATTGGAATGAGTTTATGATTTTTTTATTTCGGGGTTGGGATGAGTTTTTGATTTTTAATTTCGGGGTTGGGATGAGTTTAAGATTTTTATTTTGGGGATTGGGATGAGTTTATGATTCTTATTTTGGGGGTGAGCATGAGTTTTTGACTTTTATTTTTGGCGTTGGGATGAGTTTATGATTTTTATTTTGGGGGTTGGGATGGGTTTATGATTTTTATTTTCGGGGTTGGGATGGGTTTATCATTTTTATTGTGGTGGTTGGGATGAGATTATGACTTTCATTTTAGGGGTTGGGATGAGTTTATGATTTTTATTTTTGAGGTTTGGGATGAGTTTATGATTTTTATTTTCGAGGTCGACATGAGTTTATGATATTAATTTTGGGGGTTGGGATGAATTTATGATTTTTATTTTGGGGGTTGGGATGAGTTTATGATTTTTATCTTAGGGGTTGGGATGAGTTTATGATTTTTATTTTGGGGGTTGGGATGAGTTTATGATTTTTATCTTAGGGGTTGGGATGAGTTTATGATTTTTATTGTGGGGTTTGGGATGAGTTTATGATTTTTATTTTTGGGGTTGGCATGAGTTTATGATTTTTATTTTTGGGGTTGGGATGAGTTTATGATTTTTATTTTGGGGGTTGGGATGAGTTTATGATTTTTATTTTATGGGTTGGGATGAGTTTATGATTTTTATTTTGGGGGTTGGGATGAGTTTATGATTTTTACTTGAGGGATAGGGATGAGTTTATTATTTTTATTTTTGGGGTTGGGATGAGTTTATGATTTTTATTTTAGGGGTTGGGGTGAGTTCATGATTTTTATTTTAGGGGTTGGGATGAGTTTATGATTTTTATTTTGAGGTTTGGGATGAGTTGATGATTTTTATTTTTGGAGTTGGGATGAGTTTATGATTTTTATTTTCAGGGTTGAGATGAGTTGATGATTTTTATTTTTGGGGTTTTGGATGAGTTTATGATTTTTCTTTTGGGGGTTGGGATGAGTTTATGATTTTCATTTAAGGGGTTGGGATGAGTTTATTATTTTTATTTTCGGGGTTGGGATGAGTTTATGATTTTTATTTTAGGGGTTGGGATGAGTTTATGATTTTTATTTTCGGGGTTGGGATGAATTAATGATTTTTAATTTCGGGATTGGGATGAGTTTCGCATTTTTATTTTGGGGATTGGAATGAGTTTATGATTTTTTTATTTCGGGGTTGGGATGAGTTTTTGATTTTTAATTTCGGGGTTGGGATGAGTTTAGGATTTTTATTTTGGGGATTGGGATGAGTTTATGATTCTTATTTTGGGGGTTAGCATGAGTTTTTGACTTTTATTTTGGGGGTTGGGATGAGTTTATGATTTTTATTTTGGGGGTTGGGATGAGTTTATGATTTTTATTTTAGGGGTTGGGATGAGTTTATGATTTTCATTTTGGGGGTTGGGATGAGTTTATGATTTTTATTTTAGGGGTTGGGATGAGTTGATGATTTTTATTTTGGGGGTTGGGATGAGTTTATGATTTTTATTTTGGGGTTGGGATGGGTTTATGATTTTTATTTTGGGGTTGGGATGAGTTTATGGTTTTTATTTTGGGGGTTGGGATGAGTTTATGATTTTTATTTTGGGGGTTGGGATGAGTTTATGATTTTTATTTTGGGGATTGGGATGAGTTTATGATTTTTATTTTGGTGGTTGGGATGAGTTGATGCTTTTTATTTTGGGGCTTGGGATGAGATTATCATTTTTATCTTGGGGTTGGGATGAATTTATGACTTTTATTTTGGGGGTTGGGATGAGTTTATGTTTTTTGTTTTGGGGGTTGGGATGAGTTTTTGTTTTTTATCTTAGGGGTTGGGATGAGTTTATGATTTTTATTGTGGGGTTTGGGATGAGTTTATGATTTTTATTTTGGGGGTTGGGATGAGTTTATGATTTTTATCTTAGGGGTTGGGATGAGTTTATGATTTTTATTTTGGGGGTTGGGATGAGTTTATGATTTTTATCTTAGGGGTTGGGATGAGTTTATGATTTTTATTGTGGGGTTTGGGATGAGTTTATGATTTTTATTTTGGGGTTGGCATGAGTTTATGATTTTTATTTTGGGGTTGGGATGAGTTTATGATTTTTATTTTGGGGGTTGGGATGAGTTTATGATTTTTATTTTATGGGTTGGGATGAGTTTATGATTTTTATTTTGGGGGTTGGGATGAGTTTATGATTTTTACTTTAGGGATAGGGATGAGTTTATTATTTTTATTTTCAGGGTTGGGATAAGTTTATGATTTTTTATTTTAGGGGTTGGGATGAGTTTATGATTTTTATTTTGGGGGTTGGGATGAGTTTATGATTTTTATTTTAGGGTTTGGGATTAGTTTATGATTTTTATTTTGGGGGTTGGGATGAGTTTATGATTTTTATTTTCAGGGTTGAGATGAGTTGATGATTTTTATTTTTGGGGTTTTGGATGAGTTTATGATTTTTCTTTTGGGGGTTGGGATGAGTTTATGATTTTTATTTTGGGGTTTGGGATGAGTTTATGATTTTCATTTAAGGGGTTGGGATGAGTTTATTATTTTTATTTTCGGGGTTGGGATGAGTTTATGATTTTTATTTTAGGGGTTGGGATGAGTTTATGATTTTTATTTTCGGGGTTGGGATGAATTAATGATTTTTAATTTCGGGATTGGGATGAGTTTCGCATTTTTATTTTGGGGATTGGAATGAGTTTATGATTTTTTATTTCGGGGTTGGGATGAGTTTTTGATTTTTAATTTCGGGGTTGGGATGAGTTTAGGATTTTTATTTTGGGGATTGGGATGAGTTTATGATTCTTATTTTGGCCGTTAGCATGAGTTTTTGACTTTTATTTTGGGGGTTGGGATGAGTTTATGATTTTTATTTTGGGGGTTGGGATGAGTTTATGATTTTTATTTTAGGGGTTGGGATGAGTTTATGATTTTCATTTTGGGGGTTGGAATGAGTTTATGATTTTTATTTTAGGGGTTGGGATGAGTTTATGATTTTTATTTTGGGGGTTGGGATGAGTTTATGGTTTTTATTTTGGGGGTTGGGATGAGTTTATGATTTTTATTTTGGGGGTTGGGATGAGTTTATGATTTTTATTTTGGGGATTGGGATGAGTTTATGATTTTTATTTTGGTGGTTGGGATGAGTTGATGATTTTTATTTTGGGGGTTGGGATGAGTTTATGATTTTTATCTTGGGGTTGGGATGAGTTTATGATTTTTATTTTGGGGGTTGGGATGAGTTTATGATTTTTATCTTGGGGTTGGGATGAGTTTATGATTTTTATTTTGGGGGTTGGGATGAGTTTATGATTTTTATTTTGGGGGTTGGGATGAGTTTATGATTTTTATCTTAGGGGTTGGGATGAGTTTATGATTTTTATTGTGGGGTTTGGGATGAGTTTATGATTTTTATTTTGGGGTTGGGATGAGTTTATTATTTTTATTTTTGGGGTTTGGGATGAGTTTATGATTTTTATTTTTGGAGTTGGCATGAGTTTATGATTTTTTATTTTGGGGTTGGGATGAGTTTATGATTTTTATTTTAGGGGTTGGGATGAGTTTATGATTTTTATTTTGGGGGTTGGGATGAGTTTGTGATTTTTATTTTATGGGTTGGGATGAGTTTATGATTTTTATTTTGGGGGTTGGGATGAGTTTATGATTTTTACTTTAGGGATAGGGATGAGTTTATTATTTTTATTTTCAGGGTTGGGATGAGTTTATGATTTTTTTATTTTAGGGGTTGGGATGAGTTTATGATTTTTATTTTGGGGGTTGGGATGAGTCCATGATTTTTATTTTAGGGTTTGGGATTAGTTTATGATTTTTATTTTGGGGGTTGGGATGAGTTTATGATTTTTATTTTATGGGTTGGGATGAGTTTATGATTTTTATTTTGGGGGTTGGGATGAGTTTATGATTTTTACTTTGGGGGTAGGGATGAGTTTATGATTTTCATTTTCAGGGTTGGGATGAGTTTATGATGTTTTATTTTAGGGGTTGGGATGAGTTTATGGTTTTTATTTTTGGGGTTTGGGATGAGTTTATGATTTTTATTTTCGGGGTTGAGATGAGTTGATGATATTAATTTTGGGGGTTGGGATGAATTTATGATTTTTATTTTGGGGGTTGGGATGAGTTTATGATTTTTATCTTAGGGGTTGGGATGAGTTTATGATTTTTATTTTGGGGCTTGGGATGAGTTTATGATTTTTATCTTAGGGGTTGGGATGAGTTTATGATTTTTATTGTGGGGTTTGGGATGAGTTTATGATTTTTATTTTGAAGTTCGGGATGAGTTTATGATTTTTATTTTGGGGGTTGGGATGAGTTTATGATTTTTATTTTTGGTGTTTGGGATGAGTTTATGATTTTTATTTTTGGGGTTGGCATGAGTTTATGATTTTTATTTTTGGGGTTTTGGATGAGTTTATGGTTTTTATTTTGGGGTTTGGGATGAGTTTATGATTTTTATTTTGGGGGTTGGGATGAGTTTATGATTTTTATTTTATGGGTTGGGATGAGTTTATGATTTTTATTTTTGGGGTTTTGGATGAGTTTATGATTTTTACTTTAGGGATAGGGATGAGTTTATTATTTTTATTTTCAGGGTTGAGATGAGTTGATGATTTTTATTTTAGGGGTTGGGATGAGATTATGATTTTTATTTTAGGGGTTGGGATGAGTTTATGATATTTATTTTCGGGGTTGGGATGAATTAATGATTTTTAATTTCGGGGTTGGGATGAGTTTATGATTTTTATTTTAGGGGTTGGGATGAGTTTATGGGTTGGGATGAGTTTATGCTTTTATTTTGGGGGTTGGGATGAGTTTATGATTTTTACTATAGGGGTAGGGATGAGTTTATGATTTTCATTTTCAGGGTTGGGATGAGTTTATGTTTTATTTTAGGGGTTGGGATGAGTTTATGATTTTTACTTTAGGGATAGGGATGAGTTTATTATTTTTATTTTCAGGGTTGGGATGAGTTTATGATTTTTTTTATTTTAGGGGTTGGGATGAGTTTATGATTTTTATTTTGGGGGTTGGGATGAGTTTATGATTTTTATTTTAGGGTTTGGGATTAGTTTATGATTTTTATTTTGGGGGTTGGGATGAGTTTATGATTTTTATTTTCAGGGTTGAGATGAGTTGATGATTTTTATTTTTGGGGTTTTGGATGAGTTTATGATTTTTCTTTTGGGGGTTGGGATGAGTTTATGATTTTTATTTTGGGGTATGGGATGAGTTTATGATTTTCATTTTGGGGGTTGGGATGAGTTTATTATTTTTATTTTCGGGGTTGGGATGAGTTTATGATTTTTATTTTAGGGGTTGGGATGAGTTTATGATTTTTATTTTCGGGGTTGGGATGAATTAATGATTTTTAATTTCGGGATTGGGATGAGTTTATGATTTTTATTTTGGGGATTGGAATGAGTTTATGATTTTTTATTTCGGGGTTGGGATGAGTTTTTGATTTTTAATTTCGGGGTTGGGATGAGTTTAGGATTTTTATTTTGGGGATTGGGATGAGTTTATGATTCTTATTTTGGGGGTTAGCATGAGTTTTTGACTTTTATTTTGGGGGTTGGGATGAGTTTATGATTTTTATTTTGGGGGTTGGGATGAGTTTATGATTTTTATTTTAGGGGTTGGGATGAGTTTATGATTCTTATTTTGGGGGTTAGCATGAGTCTTTGATTTTTATCTTGGGGTTGGGATGAGTTTATGATTTTTATTTTGGGGGTTGGGATGAGTTTATGATTTTTATTTTGGGGGTTGGGATGAGTTTATGATTTTTATCTTAGGGGTTGGGATGAGTTTATGATTTTTATTGTGGGGTTTGGGATGAGTTTATGATTTTTATTTTGGGGGTTGGGATGAGTTTATTATTTTTATTTTTGGGGTTTGGGATGAGTTTATGATTTTTATTTTTGGAGTTGGCATGAGTTTATGATTTTTTATTTTGGGGGTTGGGATGAGTTTATGATTTTTATTTTAGGGGTTGGGATGAGTTTATGATTTTTATTTTGGGGGTTGGGATGAGTTTGTGATTTTTATTTTATGGGTTGGGATGAGTTTATGATTTTTATTTTGGGGGTTGGGATGAGTTTATGATTTTTACTTTAGGGATAGGGATGAGTTTATTATTTTTATTTTCAGGGTTGGGATGAGTTTATGATTTTTTTTATTTTAGGGGTTGGGATGAGTTTATGATTTTTATTTTGGGGGTTGGGATGAGTTTATGATTTTTATTTTAGGGTTTGGGATTAGTTTATGATTTTTATTTTGGGGGTTGGGATGAGTTTATGATTTTTATTTTATGGGTTGGGATGAGTTTATGATTTTTATTTTGGGGGTTGGGATGAGTTTATGATTTTTACTTTGGGGGTAGGGATGAGTTTATGATTTTCATTTTCAGGGTTGGGATGAGTTTATGATGTTTTATTTTAGGGGTTGGGATGAGTTTATGGTTTTTATTTTTGGGGTTTGGGATGAGTTTATGATTTTTATTTTCGGGGTTGAGATGAGTTTATGATATTAATTTTGGGGGTTGGGATGAATTTATGATTTTTATTTTGGGGGTTGGGATGAGTTTATGATTTTTATCTTAGGGGTTGGGATGAGTTTATGATTTTTATTTTGGGGGTTGGGATGAGTTTATGATTTTTATCTTAGGGGTTGGGATGAGTTTATGATTTTTATTGTGGGGTTTGGGATGAGTTTATGATTTTTATTTTGAAGTTCGGGATGAGTTTATGATTTTTATTTTGGGGGTTGGGATGAGTTTATGATTTTTATTTTTGGTGTTTGGGATGAGTTTATGATTTTTATTTTTGGGGTTGGCATGAGTTTATGATTTTTATTTTTGGGGTTTTGGATGAGTTTATGATTTTTATTTTGGGGTTTGGGATGAGTTTATGATTTTTATTTTGGGGGTTGGGATGAGTTTATGATTTTTATTTTATGGGTTGGGATGAGTTTATGATTTTTATTTTGGGGGTTGGGATGAGTTTATGATTTTTACTTTAGGGATAGGGATGAGTTTATTATTTTTATTTTCAGGGTTGAGATGAGTTGATGATTTTTATTTTAGGGGTTGGGATGAGATTATGATTTTTATTTTAGGGGTTGGGATGAGTTTATGATATTTATTTTCGGGGATGGGATGAATTAATGATTTTTAATTTCGGGGTTGGGATGAGTTTATGATTTTTATTTTAGGGGTTGGGATGAGTTTATGGGTTGGGATGAGTTTATGCTTTTATTTTGGGGGTTGGGATGAGTTTATGATTTTTACTATAGGGGTAGGGATGAGTTTATGATTTTCATTTTCAGGGTTGGGATGAGTTTATGTTTTATTTTAGGGGTTGGGATGAGTTTATGATTTTTACTTTAGGGATAGGGATGAGTTTATTATTTTTATTTTCAGGGTTGGGATGAGTTTATGATTTTTTTTATTTTAGGGGTTGGGATGAGTTTATGATTTTTATTTTGGGGGTTGGGATGAGTTTATGATTTTTATTTTAGGGTTTGGGATTAGTTTATGATTTTTATTTTGGGGGTTGGGATGAGTTTATGATTTTTATTTTCAGGGTTGAGATGAGTTGATGATTTTTATTTTTGGGGTTTTGGATGAGTTTATGATTTTTCTTTTGGGGGTTGGGATGAGTTTATGATTTTTATTTTGGGGTTTGGGATGAGTTTATGATTTTCATTTAAGGGGTTGGGATGAGTTTATTATTTTTATTTTCGGGGTTGGGATGAGTTTATGATTTTTATTTTAGGGGTTGGGATGAGTTTATGATTTTTATTTTCGGGGTTGGGATGAATTAATGATTTTTAATTTCGGGATTGGGATGAGTTTCGCATTTTTATTTTGGGGATTGGAATGAGTTTATGATTTTTTTATTTCGGGGTTGGGATGAGTTTTTGATTTTTAATTTCGGGGTTGGGATGAGTTTAGGATTTTTATTTTGGGGATTGGGATGAGTTTATGATTCTTATTTTGGGGGTTAGCATGAGTTTTTGACTTTTATTTTGGGGGTTGGGATGAGTTTATGATTTTTATTTTGGGGGATGGGATGAGTTTATGATTTTTATTTTAGGGGTTGGGATGAGTTTATGATTTTCATTTTGGGGGTTGGGATGGGTTTATGATTTTTATTTTGGGGGATGGGATGAGTTTATGGTTTTTATTTTGGGGGTTGGGATGAGTTTATGATTTTTATTTTGGGGTTGGGATGAGTTTATGATTTTTATTTTGGGGGTTGGGACGAGTTTATGACTTTTATTTTAGGGGTTGGGATGAGTTTATGATTTTTATTTTGGGGGTTGGGATGAGTTTATGATTTTTATCTTGGGGTTGGGATGAGTTTATGATTTTTATTTTGGGGGTTGGGATGAGTTTATGATTTTTATTTTGGGGGTTGGGATGAGTTTATGATTTTTATCTTAGGGGTTGGGATGAGTTTATGATTTTTATTGTGGGGTTTGGGATGAGTTTATGATTTTTATTTTGGGGGTTGGGATGAGTTTATTATTTTTATTTTTGGGGTTTGGGATGAGTTTATGATTTTTATTTTTGGAGTTGGCATGAGTTTATGATTTTTTATTTTGGGGGTTGGGATGAGTTTATGATTTTTATTTTAGGGGTTGGGATGAGTTTATGATTTTTATTTTGGGGGTTGGGATGAGTTTGTGATTTTTATTTTATGGGTTGGGATGAGTTTATGATTTTTATTTTAGGGGGTGGGATGAGTTTATGATTTTTACTTTAGGGATAGGGATGAGTTTATTATTTTTATTTTCAGGGTTGGGATGAGTTTATGATTTTTATTTTAGGGGTTGTTATCACTTTATGACTTTTATTTTCGCGGTTGGCATGAGTTTACGATTTTTATTTTACGGTTTGGCATTAGTTTATGATTTTTATTTTGGGGGTTGGGATGAGTTTATGATTTTTATTTTATGGGTTGGGATGAGTTTTTGGTTTTTATTTTGGGGGTTGGGATGAGTTTATGATTTTTACTTTGGGGGTAGGGATGAGTTTATGATTTTCATTTTCAGGGTTGGGATGAGTTTATGATGTTTTATTTTAGGGGTTGGGATGAGTTTATGGTTTTTATTTTTGGGGTTTGGGATGAGTTTATGATTTTTATTTTCGGGGTTGAGATGAGTTTATGATATTAATTTTGGGGGTTGGGATGAATTTATGATTTTTATTTTGGGGGTTGGGATGAGTTTATGATTTTTATCTTAGGGGTTGGGATGAGTTTATGATTTTTATTTTGGGGGTTGGGATGAGTTTATGATTTTTATCTTAGGGGTTGGGATGAGTTTATGATTTTTATTGTGGGGTTTGGGATGAGTTTATGATTTTTATTTTGAAGTTCGGGATGAGTTTATGATTTTTATTTTGGGGGTTGGGATGAGTTTATGATTTTTATTTTTGGTGTTTGGGATGAGTTTATGATTTTTATTTTTGGGGTTGGCATGAGTTTATGATTTTTATTTTTGGGGTTTTGGATGAGTTTATGGTTTTTATTTTGGGGTTTGGGATGAGTTTATGATTTTTATTTTGGGGGTTGGGATGAGTTTATGATTTTTATTTTATGGGTTGGGATGAGTTTATGATTTTTATTTTGGGGGTTGGGATGAGTTTATGATTTTTACTTTAGGGATAGGGATGAGTTTATTATTTTTATTTTCAGGGTTGAGATGAGTTGATGATTTTTATTTTAGGGGTTGGGATGAGATTATGATTTTTATTTTAGGGGTTGGGATGAGTTTATGATATTTATTTTCGGGGTTGGGATGAATTAATGATTTTTAATTTCGGGGTTGGGATGAGTTTATGATTTTTATTTTAGGGGTTGGGATGAGTTTATGGGTTGGGATGAGTTTATGCTTTTATTTTGGGGGTTGGGATGAGTTTATGATTTTTACTATAGGGGGAGGGATGAGTTTACGATTTTCATTTTCAGTGTTGGGATGAGTTTATGTTTTATTTTAGGGGTTGGGAAGAGTTTATGATTTTTACTTTAGCGATAGGGAGGAGTTTATTACTTTTATTTTCAGGGTTGGGATGAGTTTATGATTTTTTTATTTTAGGGGTTGGGAAGAGTTTATGATTTTTATTTTGGGGGATGGGATGAGTTTATGATTTTTATTTTAGGGTTTGGGATTAGTTTATGATTTTTATTTTGGGGGTTGGGATGAGTTTATGATTTTTATTTTCAGGGTTGAGATGAGTTGATGATTTTTATTTTTGGGGTTTTGGATGAGTTTATGATTTTTCTTTTGGGGGTTGGGATGAGTTTATGATTTTTATTTTGGGGTTTGGGATGAGTTTATGATTTTCATTTAAGGGGTTGGGATGAGTTTATTATTTTTATTTTCGGGGTTGGGATGAGTTTATGATTTTTATTTTAGGGGTTGGGATGAGTTTATGATTTTTATTTTCGGGGTTGGGATGAATTAATGATTTTTAATTTCGGGATTGGGATGAGTTTCGCATTTTTATTTTGGGGATTGGAATGAGTTTATGATTTTTTATTTCGGGGTTGGGATGAGTTTTTGATTTTTAATTTCGGGGTTGGGATGAGTTTAGGATTTTTATTTTGGGGATTGGGATGAGTTTATGATTCTTATTTTGGGGGTTAGCATGAGTTTTTGACTTTTATTTTGGGGGTTGGGATGAGTTTATGATTTTTATTTTGGGGGTTGGGATGAGTTTATGATTTTTATTTTAGGGGTTGGGATGAGTTTATGATTTTCATTTTGGGGGTTGGGATGAGATTATGATTTTTATTTTAGGGGTTGGGATGAGTTTATGATTTTTATTTTGGGGGTTGGGATGAGTTTATGATTTTTATTTTGGGGGTTGGGATGAGTTTATGATTTTTATTTTGGGGTTGGGATGAGTTTATGATTTTTATTTTGGGGGTTGGGATGAGTTGATGATTTTTATTTTTGGGGTTTTGGATGAGTTTATGATTTTTCTTTTGGGGGATGGGATGAGTTTATGATTTTTATTTTGGGGTTTGGGATGGTTTTATGATTTTCATTTAAGGGGTTGGGATGAGTTTATTATTTTTATTTTGGGGGTTGGGATGAGTTTATGATTTTTATTTTAGGGGTTGGGATGAGTTTATGATTTTTATTTTCGGGGTTGGGATGAATTAATGATTTTTAATTTCGGGATTGGGATGAGTTTCACATTTTTATTTTGGGGATTGGAATGAGTTTATGATTTTTTTATTTCGGGGTTGGGATGAGTTTTTGATTTTTAATTTCGGGGTTGGGATGAGTTTAGGATTTTTATTTTGGGGATTGGGATGAGTTTATGATTCTTATTTTGGGGGTTGGGATGAGTTTATGATTTTTATTTTAGGGGTTTGGGATGAGTTTATGATTTTTATTTTATGGGTTGGGATGAGTTTATGATTTTTATTTTGGGGGTTGGGATGAGTTTATGATTTTCATTTTCAGGGTTGGGATGAGTTTATGTTTTATTTTAGGGGTTGGGATGAGTTTATGGTTTTTATTTTTGGGGTTTGGGATGAGTTTATGATTTTTATTTTAGGGGTAGGGATGAGTTTATGATTTTCATTTTCAGGGTTGGGATGAGTTTATGTTTTATTTTAGGGGTTGGGATGAGTTTATGGTTTTTATTTTTGGGGTTTGGGATGAGTTTATGATTTTTATTTTCGGGGTTGAGATGAGTTTATGATATTAATTTTGGGGGTTGGGATGAGTTTATGATTTTTATTTTGGGGGTTGGGATGAGTTTATGATTTTTATTTTAGGGGTTGGGATGAGTTTATGATTTTTATTTTGGGGGTTGGGATGAGTTTATGATTTTTATTTTACGGGTTGGGATGAGTTTATGATTTTTATTTTAGGGGTTGGGATGAGTTTATGATTTTTATTTTTGGGGTTGGGATGAGTTTATGATTTTTATTTTAGGGGTGGGGATGAGTTTATGATTTTTATTTTGGGGGTTGGGATGAGTTCATGATTTTTATTTTGGGGTTTGGGATGGGTTTATGATTTTTATTTTGGGGTTTGGGATGAGTTTATGATTTTTATTTTTGGGGTTTTGGAAGAGTTTATGATTTTTCTTTTGGGGGTTGGGATGAGTTTATGATTTTTATTTTGGGGTTTGGGATGAGTTTATGATTTTCATTTTAGGGGTTGGGATGAGTTTATTATTTTTATTTTAGGGGTTGGGATGAGTTTATGATTTTTATTTTTGGGGTTGGGATGAGTTTATGATTTTTATTTTCAGGGTTGAGATGAGTTGATGATTTTTATTTTTGGGGTTCTGGATGAGTTTATGATTTTTCTTTTGGGGGTTGGGATGAGTTTATGATTTTTATTTTGGGGTTTGGGATGAGTTTATGATTTTCATTTTAGGGGTTGGGATGAGTTTATTATTTTTATTTTAGGGGTTGGGATGAGTTTATGATTTTTATTTTAGGGGTTGGGATGAGTTTATGATTTTTATTTTCGGGGTTGGGATGAATTAATGATTTTTAATTTCGGGATTGGGATGAGTTTAGCATTTTTATTTTGGGGATTGGAATGAGTTTATGATTTTTTTTATTTCGGGGTTGGGATGAGTTTTTGATTTTTAATTTCGGGGTTGGGATGAGTTTAAGATTTTTATTTTGGGGATTGGGATGAGTTTATGATTCTTATTTTGGGGGTTAGCATGAGTTTTTGACTTTTATTTTTGGGGTTGGGATGAGTTTATGATTTTTATTTTGGGGGTTGGGATGAGTTTATGATTTTTATTTTGGGGGTTGGGATGAGTTTATGATTTTTATTTTAGGGGTTGGGATGAGTTTATGATTTTTATTTTGGGGGTTGGGATGAGTTTATGATTTTTATTTTGGGGGTTGGGATGGGTTTATGATTTTTATTTTGGGGTTGGGATGAGTTTATGGTTTTTATTTTGGGGGTTGGGATGAGTTTATGATTTTTATTTTGGGGGTTGGGATGAGTTTATGATTTTTATTTTGGGGGATGGGATGAGTTTATGATTTTCATTTTCAGGGTTGGGATGAGTTTATGATTTTTATTTTGGGGGTTGGGATGAGTTTATGATTTTTACTTTAGGGGTAGGGATGAGTTTATGATTTTCATTTTCAGGGTTGGGATGAGTTTATGTTTTATTTTAGGGGTTGGGATGAGTTGATGGTTTTTATTTTTGGGGTTTGGGATGAGTTTATGATTTTTATTTTCGGGGTAGGGATGAGTTTATGATTTTCATTTTCAGGGTTGGGATGAGTTTATGTTTTATTTTAGGGGTTGGGATGAGTTGATGGTTTTTATTTTTGGGGTTTGGGATGAGTTTATGATTTTTATTTTCGGGGTAGGGATGAGTTTATGATTTTCATTTTCAGGGTTGGGATGAGTTTATGTTTTATTTTAGGGGTTGGGATGAGTTTATGGTTTTTATTTTTGGGGTTTGGGATGAGTTTATGATTTTTATTTTCGGGGTTGAGATGAGTTTATGATATTAATTTTGGGGTTGGGATGAGTTTATGATTTTTATTTTGGGGTTGGGATGAGTTTATGATTTTTATTTTAGGGGTTGGGATGAGTTTATGATTTTTATTTTGGGGGTTGGGATGAGTTTATGATTTTTATTTTGGGGGTTGGGATGAGTTTATGATTTTTATTTTAGGGGTTGGGATGAGTTTATGATTTTTATTTTGGGGGTTGGGATGAGTTTATGATTTTTATTTTGGGGGTTGGGATGGGTTTATGATTTTTATTTTGGGGGTTTGGATGACATTATGATTTTTATTTTGGGGTTTGGGATGAGTTTATGATTTTCATTTTCGGGGTTGGGATGAGTTTATTATTTTTATTTTAGGGGTTGGGATGAGTTTAGCATTTTTATTTTGGGGATTGGAATGAGTTTATGATTTTTTTATTTCGGGGTTGGGATGAGTTTTTGATTTTTAATTTCGGGGTTGGGATGAGTTTAAGATTTTTATTTTGGGGATTGGGATGAGTTTATGATTCTTATTTTGGGGGTGAGCATGAGTTTTTGACTTTTATTTTTGGGGTTGGGATGAGTTTATGATTTTTATTTTGGGGGTTGGGATGAGTTTATGATTTTTATTTTCGGGGTTGGGATGGGTTTATGATTTTTATTTTGGGGGTTGGGATGAGTTTATGATTTTTTTTTTAGGGGTTGGGATGAGTTTATGGTTTTTATTTTTGGGATCTGGGATGAGTTTATGATATTTATTTTCGTGGTTGAGATGAGTTTATGATATTAATTTTGGGGTTGGGATGAATTTATGATTTTTATTTTGGGGGTTGGGATGAGTTTATGATTTTTATCTTAGGGGTTGGGATGAGTTTATGATTTTTATTTTGGGGGTTGGGATGAGTTTATGATTTTTATCTTAGGGGTTGGGATGAGTTTATGATTTTTATTGTGGGGTTTGGGATGAGTTTATGATTTTTATTTTTGGGGTTGGGATGAGTTTATGATTTTTATTTTGGGGTTGGGATGAGTTTATGATTTTTATTTTGGGGGTTGGGATGAGTTTATGATTTTTATTTTATGGGTTGGGATGAGTTTATGATTTTTATTTTGGGGTTGGGATGAGTTTATGATTTTTACTTTAGGGATAGGGATGAGTTTATTATTTTTATTTTCAGGGTTGGGATGAGTTTATGATTTTTATTTTAGGGGTTGGGATGAGTTTATGATTTTTATTTTGGGGGTTGGGATGAGTTTATGATTTTTATTTTAGGGTTTGGGATGAGTTTATGATTTTTATTTTGGGGGTTGGGATGAGTTTATGATTTTTATTTTGGGGTTGGGATGAGTTTATGATTTTTATTTTTGGGGTTGGGATGAGTTTATGATTTTTCTTTTGGGGGTTGGGATGAGTTTATGATTTTTATTTAAGGGGTTGGGATGAGTTTATTATTTTTATTTTCGGGGTTGGGATGAGTTTATGATTTTCATTTTCGGGGTTGGGATGAGTTTATTATTTTTATTTTAGGGGTTGGGATGAGTTTATGATTTTTATTTTTGGGGTTGGGATGAGTTTATGATTTTTATTTTCAGGGTTGAGATGAGTTGATGATTTTTCTTTTTGGGGTTTTGGATGAGTTTATGATTTTTCTTTTGGGGTTTTGGATGAGTTTATGATTTTTCTTTTGGGGGTTGGGATAAGTTTATGATTTTTTTTATTTTACGGGTTGTGATGAGCTTATGATTTTTATTTTGGGGGTTGGGATGAGTTTATGCTTTTTATTTTAGGGTTTCGGATTAGTTTATGATTTTTATTTTGCTCGTTGGGATGAGCTTATGATTTTTATTTTCAGGGTTGAGATGAGTTGATGTTTTTTATTTTTGGGGTTTTGGATGAGTTTATGATTTTTCTTTTGGGGGTTGGGATGAGTTTATGATTTTTATTTTGGGGTTTGGGATGAGTTTATGATTTTCATTTAAGGGGTTGGGATGAGTTTATTATTTTTATTTTCGGGGTTGGGATGAGTTTATGATTTTTATTTTAGGGGTTGGGATGAGTTTATGATTTTTATTTTCGGGGTTGGGATGAATTAATGATTTTTAATTTCGGGATTGGGATGAGTTTCGCATTTTTATTTTGGGGATTGGAATGAGTTTATGATTTTTTATTTCGGGGTTGGGATGAGTTTATGATTTTTATTTTGGGGTTGGGATGAGTTTATGATTTTTATTTTGGGGATTGGGATGAGTTTATGATTTTTATTTTGGGGGTTGGGATGAGTTTATGATTTTTATTTTTGGGGGTTGGGATGAGTTTATGATTTTTATTTTGGGGTTGGGATGAGTTTATGATTTTTATTTTAGGGGTTGGGATGAGTTTATGATTTTTATTTTGGGGGTTGGGATGAGTTTATGATTTTTATTTTAGGGGTTGGGATGAGTTTATGATTTTTATTTTAGGGGTTGGGATGAGTTTATGATTTTTATTTTGGGGTTGGGATGAGTTTATGATTTTTATTTTGGGGTTGGGATGAGTTTATGATTTTTATTTTGGGGATTGGGATGAGTTTATGATTTTTATTTTGGTGGTTGGGATGAGTTGATGATTTTTATTTTGGGGGTTGGGATGAGTTTATGATTTTTATCTTGGGGTTGGGATGAGTTTATGATTTTTATTTTGGGGGTTGGGATGAGTTTATGATTTTTATCTTGGGGTTGGGATGAGTTTATGATTTTTATTTTGGGGGTTGGGATGAGTTTATGATTTTTATTTTGGGGGTTGGGATGAGTTTATGATTTTTATCTTAGGGGTTGGGATGAGTTTATGATTTTTATTGTGGGGTTTGGGATGAGTTTATGATTTTTATTTTGGGGGTTGGGATGAGTTTATTATTTTTATTTTTGGGGTTTGGGATGAGTTTATGATTTTTATTTTTGGAGTTGGCATGAGTTTATGATTTTTTATTTTGGGGGTTGGGATGAGTTTATGATTTTTATTTTAGGGGTTGGGATGAGTTTATGATTTTTATTTTGGGGGTTGGGATGAGTTTGTGATTTTTATTTTATGGGTTGGGATGAGTTTATGATTTTTATTTTGGGGGTTGGGATGAGTTTATGATTTTTACTTTAGGGATAGGGATGAGTTTATTATTTTTATTTTCAGGGTTGGGATGAGTTTATGATTTTTTTTATTTTAGGGGTTGGGATGAGTTTATGATTTTTATTTTGGGGGTTGGGATGAGTTTATGATTTTTATTTTAGGGTTTGGGATTAGTTTATGATTTTTATTTTGGGGTTGGGATGAGTTTATGATTTTTATTTTATGGGTTGGGGTGAGTTTATGATTTTTATTTTGGGGGTTGGGATGAGTTTATGATTTTTACTTTGTGGGGAGGGATGAGTTTATGATTTTCATTTTCAGGGTTGGGATGAGTTTATGATGTTTTATTTTAGGGGTTGGGATGAGTTTATGGTTTTTATTTTTGGGGTTTGGGATGAGTTTATGATTTTTATTTTCGGGGTTGAGATGAGTTTATGATATTAATTTTGGGGGTTGGGATGAATTTATGATTTTTATTTTGGGGGTTGGGATGAGTTTATGATTTTTATCTTAGGGGTTGGGATGAGTTTATGATTTTTATTTTGGGGGTTGGGATGAGTTTATGATTTTTATCTTAGGGGTTGGGATGAGTTTATGATTTTTATTGTGGGGTTTGGGATGAGTTTATGATTTTTATTTTGAAGTTCGGGATGAGTTTATGATTTTTATTTTGGGGGTTGGGATGAGTTTATGATTTTTATTTTTGGTGTTTGGGATGAGTTTATGATTTTTATTTTTGGGGTTGGCATGAGTTTATGATTTTTATTTTTGGGGTTTTGGATGACATTATGATTTTTATTTTGGGGTTTGGGATGGGTTTATGATTTTTATTTTGGGGGTTGGGATGAGTTTATGATTTTTATTTTATGGGTTGGGATGAGTTTATGATTTTTATTTTGGGGGTTGGGATGAGTTTAGGATTTTTACTTTAGGGATAGGGATGAGTTTATTATTTTTATTTTCAGGGTTGAGATGAGTTGATGATTTTTATTTTAGGGGTTGGGATGAGATTATGATTTTTATTTTAGGGGTTGGGATGAGTTTATGATATTTATTTTCGGGGTTGGGATGAATTAATGATTTTTAATTTCGGGGTTGGGATGAGTTTATGATTTTTATTTTAGGGGTTGGGATGAGTTTATGGGTTGGGATGAGTTTATGCTTTTATTTTGGGGGTTGGGATGAGTTTATGATTTTTACTATAGGGGTAGGGATGAGTTTATGATTTTCATTTTCAGGGTTGGGATGAGTTTATGTTTTATTTTAGGGGTTGGGATGAGTTTATGATTTTTACTTTAGGGGTAGGGATGAGTTTATGATTTTTATTTTGGGGGTTGGGATGAGTTTATGATTTTTATTTTAGGGGTTGGGATGAGTTTATGATTTTTATTTTGGGGGTTGGGATGAGTTTATGATTTTTATTTTAGGGTTTGGGATTAGTTTATGATTTTTATTTTGGGGGTTGGGATGAGTTTATGATTTTTATTTTCAGGGTTGAGATGAGTTGATGATTTTTATTTTTGGGGTTTTGGATGAGTTTATGATTTTTCTTTTGGGGGTTGGGATGAGTTTATGATTTTTATTTTGGGGTTTGGGATGAGTTTATGATTTTCATTTAAGGGGTTGGGATGAGTTTATTATTTTTATTTTCGGGGTTGGGATGAGTTTATGATTTTTATTTTAGGGGTTGGGATGAGTTTATGATTTTTATTTTTGGGGTTGGGATGAATTAATGATTTTTAATTTCGGGATTGGGATGAGTTTCACATTTTTATTTTGGGGATTGGAATGAGTTTATGATTTTTTTATTTCGGGGTTGGGATGAGTTTTTGATTTTTAATTTCGGGGTTGGGATGAGTTTAGGATTTTTATTTTGGGGATTGGGATGAGTTTATGATTCTTATTTTGGGGGTTAGCATGAGTTTTTGACTTTTATTTTGGGGGTTGGGATGAGTTTATGATTTTTATTTTGGGGGTTGGGATGAGTTTATGATTTTTATTTTAGGGGTTGGGATGAGTTTATGATTTTCATTTTGGGGCTTGGGATGAGTTTATGATTTTTATCTTGGGGTTGGGATGAGTTTATGATTTTTATTTTGGGGTTGGGATGATTTTATGATTTTTATTTTGGGGGTTGGGATGAGTTTATGATTTTTATTTTAGGGGTTGGGATGAGTTTATGATTTTTATTTTGGGGGTTTGGGATGAGTTTATGATTTTTATTTTGGGGGTTGGGATGAGTTTATGATTTTTATTTTGGGGTTTGGGATGAGTTTATGATTTTTATTTTGGGGTTGGGATGAGTTTATGATTTTTATTTTGGGGGTTGGGATGAGTTTATGATTTTTATTTTAGGGGTTGGGATGAGTTTATGATTTTTATTTTGGGGGTTGGGATGAGTTTATGATTTTTATTTTATGGGTTGGGATGAGTTTATGATTTTCATTTTGGGGGTTGGGATGAGTTTATGATTTTTACTTTAGGGCCAGGGATGAGTTTATTATTTTTATTTTCAAGGTTGGGATGAGTTTATGATTTTTTTTATTTTAGGGGTTGGGATGAGTTTATGATTTTCATTTTCGGGGTTGGGATGAGTTTATTATTTTTATTTTAGGGGTTGGGATGAGTTTATGATTTTTATTTTTGGGTTTGGGATTCGTTTATGATTTTTATTTTGGGGGTTGGGATGAGTTTATGATTTTTATTTTCAGGGTTGAGATGAGTTGATGATTTTTATTTTGGGGTTGGGATGAGTTTATGATTTTTATTTTGGGGTTGGGATGAGTTTATGATTTTTATTTTGGGGTTGGGATGAGTTTATGATTTTTATTTTCGGGGTTGGGATGAGTTTATGATTTTTATTTTGGGGTTGGGATGAGTTTATGATTTTTATTTTAGGGGTTGGGATGAGTTTATGATTTTTATTTTTGGGGTTGGGATGAGTTTATGATTTTTATTTTCAGGGTTGAGATGAGTTGATGATTTTTCTTTTTGGGGTTTTGGGATGAGTTTATGATTTTTCTTTTGGGGTTTTGGATGAGTTTATGATTTTTATTTTGGGGGTTGGGATGAGTTTATGATTTTTTTATTTTAGGGGTTGGGATGAGTTTATGATTTTTATTTTGGGGGTTGGGATGAGTTTATGATTTTTATTTTAGGGTTTGGGATTAGTTTATGATTTTTATTTTGGGGTTGGGATGAGTTTATGATTTTTATTTTCAGGGTTGAGATGAGTTGATGATTTTTATTTTTGGGGTTTTGGATGAGTTTATGATTTTTCTTTTGGGGGTTGGGATGAGTTTATGATTTTTATTTTGGGGTTTGGGATGAGTTTATGATTTTCATTTAAGGGGTTGGGATGAGTTTATTATTTTTATTTTCGGGGTTGGGATGAGTTTATGATTTTTATTTTAGGGGTTGGGATGAGTTTATGATTTTTATTTTCGGGGTTGGGATGAATTAATGATTTTTAATTTCGGGATTGGGATGAGTTTCGCATTTTTATTTTGGGGATTGGAATGAGTTTATGATTTTTTTATTTCGGGGTTGGGATGAGTTTTGATTTTTAATTTCGGGGTTGGGATGAGTTTAGGATTTTTATTTTGGGGATTGGGATGAGTTTATGATTCTTATTTTGGGGTTAGCATGAGTTTTTGACTTTTATTTTGGGGTTGGGATGAGTTTATGATTTTTATTTTGCGGGTTGGGATGAGTATATGATTTTTATTTTAGGGGTTGGGATGAGTTTATGATTTTCATTTTGAGGGTTGGGATGAGTTTATGATTTTTATTTTAGGGGTTGGGATGAGTTTATGATTTTTATTTTGGGGTTGGGATGAGTTTATGATTTTTATTTTGGGGGTTGGGATGAGTTTATGATTTTTATTTTGGGGGTTGGGATGGGTTTATGATTTTTATTTTGGGGGTTGGGATGAGTTTATGATTTTTATTTTGGGGGTTGGGATGAGTTTATGATTTTTATTTTGGGGGTTGGGATGAGTTTATGATTTTTATTTTGGTGGTTGGGATGAGTTTATGATTTTTATTTTGGGGGTTGGGATGAGTTTATGATTTTTATCTTGGGGTTGGGATGAGTTTATGATTTTTATTTTGGGGGTTGGGATGAGTTTATGATTTTTATTTTGGGGTTGGGATGAGTTTATGATTTTTATCTTAGGGGTTGGGATGAGTTTATGATTTTTATTGTGGGGTTTGGGATGAGTTTATGATTTTTATTTTGGGGGTTGGGATGAGTTTATTATTTTTATTTTTGGGGTTTGGGATGAGTTTATGATTTTTATTTTTGGAGTTGGCATGAGTTTATGATTTTTTATTTTGGGGGTTGGGATGAGTTTATGATTTTTATTTTAGGGGTTGGGATGAGTTTATGATTTTTATTTTGGGGGTTGGGATGAGTTTGTGATTTTTATTTTATGGGTTGGGATGAGTTTATGATTTTTATTTTGGGGGTTGGGATGAGTTTATGATTTTTACTTTAGGGATAGGGATGAGTTTATTATTTTTATTTTCAGGGTTGGGATGAGTTTATGATTTTTTTATTTTAGGGGTTGGGATGAGTTTATGATTTTTATTTTGGGGTTGGGATGAGTTTATGATTTTTATTTTACGGTTTGGGATTAGTTTATGATTTTTATTTTGGGGGTTGGGATGAGTTTATGATTTTTATTTTATGGGTTGGGATGAGTTTATGATTTTTATTTTGGGGGTTGGGATGAGTTTATGATTTTTACTTTGGGGGTAGGGATGAGTTTATGATTTTCATTTTCAGGGTTGGGATGAGTTTATGATGTTTTATTTTTGGGGTTGGGATGAGTTTATGGTTTTTATTTTTGGGGTTTGGGATGAGTTTATGATTTTTATTTTCGGGGTTGAGATGAGTTTATGATATTAATTTTGGGGGTTGGGATGAATTTATGATTTTTATTTTGGGGGTTGGGATGAGTTTATGATTTTTATCTTAGGGGTTGGGATGAGTTTATGATTTTTATTTTGGGGGTTGGGATGAGTTTATGATTTTTATCTTAGGGGTTGGGATGAGTTTATGATTTTTATTGTGGGGTTTGGGATGAGTTTATGATTTTTATTTTGAAGTTCGGGATGAGTTTATGATTTTTATTTTGGGGGTTGGGATGAGTTTATGATTTTTATTTTTGGTGTTTGGGATGAGTTTATGATTTTTATTTTTGGGGTTGGCATGAGTTTATGATTTTTATTTTTGGGGTTTTGGATGAGTTTATGATTTTTATTTTGGGGTTTGGGATGAGTTTATGATTTTTATTTTGGGGGTTGGGATGAGTTTATGATTTTTATTTTATGGGTTGGGATGAGTTTATGATTTTTATTTTGGGGGTTGGGATGAGTTTATGATTTTTACTTTCGGGATAGGGATGAGTTTATTATTTTTATTTTCAGGGTTGAGATGAGTTGATGATTTTTATTTTAGGGGTTGGGATGAGATTATGATTTTTATTTTAGGGGTTGGGATGAGTTTATGATATTTATTTTCGGGGTTGGGATGAATTAATGATTTTTAATTTCGGGGTTGGGATGAGTTTATGATTTTTATTTTAGGGGTTGGGATGAGTTTATGGGTTGGGATGAGTTTATGCTTTTATTTTGGGGGTTGGGATGAGTTTATGATTTTTACTATAGGGGTAGGGATGAGTTTATGATTTTCATTTTCAGAGTTGGGACGAGTTTATGTTTTATTTTAGGGGGTGGGCTGAGTTTATGGTTTTTATTTTTGGGGTTTGGGATGAGTTTATGATTTTTATTTTCGGGGTTGAGATGAGTTTATGATATTAATTTTGGGGTTGGGATGAGTTTATGATTTTTATTTTGGGGGTTGGGATGAGTTTATGATTTTTATTTTAGGGTTGGGATTGAGTTTATGATTTTTATTTTGGGGGTTGGGATGAGTTTATGATTTTTATTTTCAGGGTTGAGATGAGTTGATGATTTTTATTTTTGGGGTTTTGGATGAGTTTATGATTTTTATTTTGGGGGTTGGGATGAGTTTATGATTTTTATTTTGGGGTTTGGGATGAGTTTATGATTTTTATTTTAAGGGGTTGGGATGAGTTTATTATTTTTATTTTCGGGGTTGGGATGAGTTTATGATTTTTATTTTAGGGGTTGGGATGAGTTTATGATTTTTATTTTCGGGTTGGGATGAAGTTTAATGATTTTTAATTTGGATTGGGATGAGTTTATGATTTTTATTTTGGGGATTGGAATGAGTTTATGATTTTTTTATTTCGGGGTTGGGATGAGTTTTTGATTTTTAATTTTCGGGGTTGGGATGAGTTTAGGATTTTTATTTTGGGGATTGGGATGAGTTTATGATTCTTATTTTGGGGGTTAGCATGAGTTTTTGACTTTTATTTTGGGGTTGGGATGAGTTTATGATTTTTATTTTGGGGTTGGGATGAGTTTATGATTTTTATTTTAGGGGTTGGGATGAGTTTATGATTTTTATTTTGGGGGTTGGGATGAGTTTATGATTTTTATTTTGGGGTTGGGATGAGTTTATGATTTTTATTTTGGGGTTGGGATGAGTTTATGATTTTTATTTTGGGGGTTGGGATGAGTTTATGATTTTTATTTTAGGGGTTGGGATGAGTTTATGATTTTTATTTTGGGGTTTGGGATGAGTTTATGATTTTTATTTTGGGGGTTGGGATGAGTTTATGATTTTTATTTTGGGGTTTGGGATGAGTTTATGATTTTTATTTTGGGGTTGGGATGAGTTTATGATTTTTATTTTGGGGTTGGGATGAGTTTATGATTTTTATTTTAGGGGTTGGGATGAGTTTATGATTTTTATTTTGGGGGTTGGGATGAGTTTATGATTTTTATTTTATGGGTTGTGATGAGTTTATGATTTTTATTTTGGGGGTTGGGATGAGTTTATGATTTTTACTTTAGGGATAGGGATGAGTTTATTATTTTTATTTTCAGGGTTGGGATGAGTTTATGATTTTTTTTATTTTGGGGTTGGGATGAGTTTATGATTTTTATTTTGGGGTTGGGATGAGTTTATGATTTTTATTTTAGGGTTTGGGATTGAGTTTATGATTTTTATTTTGGGGGATGGGATGGGTTTATGATTTTTATTTTAGGGGTTGGGATGAGTTTATGATTTTTATTTTGGGGGTTGGGATGAGTTTATGATTTTTACTTTAGGGGTAGGGATGAGTTTATGATTTTCATTTTCAGGGTTGGGATGAGTTTATGATGTTTTATTTTAGGGGTTGGGATGAGTTTATGGTTTTTATTTTTGGGGTTTGGGATGAGTTTATGATTTTTATTTTCGGGGTTGAGATGAGTTTATGATATTAATTTTGGGGGTTGGGATGAATTTATGATTTTTATTTTGGGGGTTGGGATGAGTTTATGATTTTTATCTTAGGGGTTGGGATGAGTTTATGATTTTTATTTTGGGGGTTGGGATGAGTTTATGATTTTTATCTTAGGGGTTGGGATGAGTTTATGATTTTTATTGTGGGGTTTGGGATGAGTTTATGATTTTATTTTGAAGTTCGGGATGAGTTTATGATTTTTATTTTGGGGGTTGGGATGAGTTTATGATTTTTATTTTTGGTGTTTGGGATGAGTTTATGATTTTTATTTTTGGGGTTAGCATGAGTTTATGATTTTTATTTTTTGGGTTTTGGATGAGTTTATGATTTTTATTTTGGGGGTTGGGATGAGTTTATGATTTTTATTTTGGGGGTTGGGATGAGTTTATGATTTTTATTTTATGGGTTGGGATGAGTTTATGATTTTTATTTTGGGGGTTGGGATGAGTTTATGATTTTTACTTGAGGGATAGGGATGAGTTTATTATTTTTATTTTCAGGGTTGAGATGAGTTGATGATTTTTATTTTAGGGGTTGGGATGAGATTATGATTTTTATTTTAGGGGTTGGGATGAGTTTATGATATTTATTTTCGGGGTTGGGATGAATTAATGATTTTTAATTTCGGGGTTGGGATGAGTTTATGATTTTTATTTTAGGGGTTGGGATGAGTTTATGGGTTGGGATGAGTTTATGCTTTTATTTTGGGGTTGGGATGAGTTTATGATTTTTACTATCGGGGTAGGGATGAGTTTATGATTTTCATTTTCAGGGTTGGGATGAGTTTATGTTTTATTTTAGGGGTTGGGATGAGTTTATGATTTTTACTTTTTGGGGTTTGGGATGAGTTTATGATTTTTATTTTCAGGGTTGGGATGAGTTTATGATATTAATTTTAGGGGTTGGGATGAGTTTATGATTTTTATTTTGGGGGTTGGGATGAGTTTATGATTTTTATTTTAGGGGTTTGGGATGAGTTTATGATTTTTATTTTGGGGTTGGGATGAGTTTATGATTTTTATTTTCAGGGTTGGGATGAGTTTATGATTTTTATTTTTGGGGTTGGGATGAGTTTATGATTTTTATTTTGGGGGTTGGGATGAGTTTATGATTTTTATTTTGGGGTTTGGGATGAGTTTATGATTTTTATTTAAGGGGTTTGGGATGAGTTTATTGATTTTTATTTTCGGGGTTGGGATGAGTTTATGATTTTTATTTTAGGGGTTGGGATGAGTTTATGATTTTTATTTTGGGGTTGGGATGAATTAATGATTTTTAATTTCGGGATTGGGATGAGTTTATGATTTTTATTTTGGGGTTGGATGAGTTTATGATTTTTTTTATTTCGGGGTTGGGATGAGTTTTTGATTTTTAATTTTGGGGTTGGGATGAGTTTATGATTTTTATTTTGGGGATTGGGATGAGTTTATGATTTTTATTTTGGGGGTTGGGATGAGTTTATGATTTTTATTTTTGGGGGTTGGGATGAGTTTATGATTTTTATTTTGGGGTTGGGATGAGTTTATGATTTTTATTTTAGGGGTTGGGATGAGTTTATGATTTTTATTTTGGGGTTGGGATGAGTTTATGATTTTTATTTTGGGGGTTGGGATGAGTTTATGATTTTTATTTTGGGGTTGGGATGAGTTTATGATTTTTATTTTGGGGGTTGGGATGAGTTTATGATTTTTATTTTGGGGGTTGGGATGAGTTTATGATTTTTATTTTGGGGGTTGGGATGAGTTTATGATTTTTATTTTGGGGGTTGGGATGAGTTTATGATTTTTATTTTGGGGTTGGGATGAGTTTATGATTTTTATTTTGGGGGTTGGGATGAGTTTATGATTTTTATTTTGGGGTTGGGATGAGTTTATGATTTTTATTTTGGGGTTGGGATGAGTTTATGATTTTTATTTTGGGGGTTGGGATGAGTTTATGATTTTTATTTTAGGGGTTGGGATGAGTTTATGATTTTTATTTTAGGGGTTGGGATGAGTTTATGATTTTTACTTTAGGGATAGGGATGAGTTTATTATTTTTATTTTCAGGGTTGGGATGAGTTTATGATTTTTATTTTGGGGATTGGGATGAGTTTATGATTTTTATTTTGGGGTTGGGATGAGTTTATGATTTTTATTTTGGGGTTGGGATGAGTTTATGATTTTTATTTTGGGGTTGGGATGAGTTTATGATTTTTATTTTGGGGGTTGGGATGAGTTTATGATTTTTATTTTGGGGTTGGGATGAGTTTATGATTTTTATTTTGGGGTTGGGATGAGTTTATGATTTTTATTTTGGGGTTGGGATGAGTTTATGATTTTTATTTTGGGGTTGGGATGAGTTTATGATTTTTATTTTGGGGGTTGGGATGAGTTTATGATTTTTATTTTAGGGGTTGGGATGAGTTTATGATTTTTATTTTGGGGTTTGGGATGAGTTTATGATTTTTATTTTGGGGGTTGGGATGAGTTTATGATTTTTATTTTTGGGGTTGGGATGAGTTTATGATTTTTATTTTTGGGGTTGGGATGAGTTTATGATTTTTATTTTGGGGTTGGGATGAGTTTATGATTTTTACTTTAGGGGTAGGGATGAGTTTATGATTTTTATTTTGGGGGTTGGGATGAGTTTATGATTTTTATTTTATGGGTTGTGATGAGTTTATGATTTTTATTTTGGGGGTTGGGATGAGTTTATGATTTTTACTTTAGGGATAGGGATGAGTTTATGATTTTTATTTTCAGGGTTGGGATGAGTTTATGATTTTTATTTTGGGGTTGGGATGAGTTTATGATTTTTATTTTGGGGGTTGGGATGAGTTTATGATTTTTATTTTGGGGATTGGGATGAGTTTATGATTTTTATTTTGGGGTTGGGATGAGTTTATGATTTTTATTTTATGGGTTGGGATGAGTTTATGATTTTTATTTTGGGGGTTGGGATGAGTTTATGATTTTTACTTTGGGGGTAGGGATGAGTTTATGATTTTCATTTTCAGGGTTGGGATGAGTTTATGATGTTTTATTTTAGGGGTTGGGATGAGTTTATGGTTTTTATTTTTGGGGTTTGGGATGAGTTTATGATTTTTATTTTCGGGGTTGAGATGAGTTTATGATATTAATTTTGGGGGTTGGGATGAATTTATGATTTTTATTTTGGGGGTTGGGATGAGTTTATGATTTTTATCTTAGGGGTTGGGATGAGTTTATGATTTTTATTTTGGGGGTTGGGATGAGTTTATGATTTTTATCTTAGGGGTTGGGATGAGTTTATGATTTTTATTGTGGGGTTTGGGATGAGTTTATGATTTTTATTTTGAAGTTCGGGATGAGTTTATGATTTTTATTTTGGGGGTTGGGATGAGTTTATGATTTTTATTTTTGGTGTTTGGGATGAGTTTATGATTTTTATTTTTGGGGTTGGCATGAGTTTATGATTTTTATTTTTGGGGTTTTGGATGAGTTTATGATTTTTATTTTGGGGTTTGGGATGAGTTTATGATTTTTATTTTGGGGGTTGGGATGAGTTTATGATTTTTATTTTATGGGTTGGGATGAGTTTATGATTTTTATTTTGGGGGTTGGGATGAGTTTATGATTTTTACTTTAGGGATAGGGATGAGTTTATTATTTTTATTTTCAGGGTTGAGATGAGTTGATGATTTTTATTTTAGGGGTTGGGATGAGATTATGATTTTTATTTTAGGGGTTGGGATGAGTTTATGATATTTATTTTCGGGGTTGGGATGAATTAATGATTTTTAATTTCGGGGTTGGGATGAGTTTATGATTTTTATTTTAGGGGTTGGGATGAGTTTATGGGTTGGGATGAGTTTATGCTTTTATTTTGGGGGTTGGGATGAGTTTATGATTTTTACTATAGGGGTAGGGATGAGTTTATGATTTTCATTTTCAGGGTTGGGATGTGTTTATGTTTTATTTTAGGGGTTGGGAGGAGTTTATGATTTTTACTTTAGGGATAGGGATGAGTTTATTATTTTTATTTTCAGGGTTGGGATGATTTTTTGATTTTTATTTTATGGGATGGGATGTGTTTATGATTTTTATTTTCGGGGTTGAGATGAGTTTATGATATTAATTTTGGGGGTTGGGATGAATTTATGATTTTTATTTTGGGGGTTGGGATGAGTTTATGATTTTTATTTTCAGGGTTGAGATGAGTTGATGATTTTTATTTTTGGGGTTTTGGATGAGTTTATGATTTTTCTTTTGGGGGTTGGGATGAGTTTATGATTTTCATTTAAGGGGTTGGGATGAGTTTATGATTTTCATTTAAGGGGTTGGGATGAGTTTATTATTTTTATTTTGGGGGTTGGGATGAGTTTATGATTTTTATTTTAGGGGTTGGGATGAGTTTATGATTTTTATTTTCGGGGTTGGGATGAATTAATGATTTTTAATTTCGGGATTGGGATGAGTTTATGATTTTTATTTTGGGGATTGGAATGAGTTTATGATTTTTATTTCGGGGTTGGGATGAGTTTTTGATTTTTAATTTCGGGGTTGGGATGAGTTTAGGATTTTTATTTTAGGGGCTGGGATGAGTTTATGATTCTTATTTTGGGGGTTAGCATGAGTTTTTGACTTTTATTTTGGGGGTTGGGATGAGTTTATGATTTTTATTTTGGGGGTTGGGATGAGTTTATGATTTTTATTTTAGGGGTTGGGATGAGTTTATGATTTTCATTTTGGGGGTTGGGATGGGTTTATGATTTTTATTTTGGGGGTTGGGAGGAGTTTATGATTTTTATTTTGGGGGTTGGCATGAGTTTATGATTTTTATTTTGGGGGTTGGGATGAGTTTATGATTTTAATTTTGGGGTTGGGAGGAGTTTATGATTTTTATTTTGGGGGTTGGGATGAGTTGATGATTTTTATTTTTGGGGTTGGGATGAGTTTATGATTTTTATTTTGGGGGTTGGGATGAGTTTATGATTTTTATTTTGGGGTTTGGGATGAGTTTATGATTTTTATTTTGGGGTTGGGATGAAATTATTATTTTTATTTTCGAGGTTGGTATGAGTTTATGATTTTTATTTTAGGGGTTGGGATGAGTTTATGATTTTTATTTTCGGGGTTGGGATGAATTAATGATTTTTAATTTCGGGATTGGGATGAGTTTCGCATTTTTATTTTGGGGATTGGAATGAGTTTATGATTTTTTTATTTCGGGGTTGGGATGAGTTTTTGATTTTTAATTTCGGGGTTGGGATGAGTTTAGGATTTTTATTTTGGGGATTGGGATGAGTTTATGATTCTTATTTTGGGGGTTGGGATGAGTTTATGATTTTTATTTTAGGGGTTGGGATGAGTTTATGATTTTCATTTTGGGGGTTGGGATGAGTTTATGATTTTTATTTTAGGGGTTGGGATGAGTTTATGATTTTTATTTTGGGGGTTGGGATGAATTTATGATTTTTATTTTGGGGGTTGGGATGAGTTTATGATTTTTATTTTGGGGGTTGGGATGAGTTTATGATTTTTATTTTTGGGGTTGGGATGAGTTTATGATTTTTATTTTGGGTTTTGGGATGAGTTTATGATTTTTATTTTAGGGGTTGGGATGATTTTATGATTTTTATTTTGGGGGATGGGATGAGTTTATGATTTTTATTTTGGGGTTGGGATGAGTTTATGATTTTTATTTTGGGGTTGGGATGAGTTTATGATTTTTATTTTGGGGGTTGGGATGAGTTTATGATTTTTATTTTGGGGGTTGGGATGAGTTTATGATTTTTATTTTGGGGTTGGGATGAGTTTATGATTTTTATTTTGGGGGTTGGGATGAGTTTATGATTTTTATTTTGGGGTTGGGATGAGTTTATGATTTTTATTTTGGGGTTGGGATGAGTTTATGATTTTTATTTTGGGGGTTGGGATGAGTTTATGATTTTTATTTTAGGGGTTGGGATGAGTTTATGATTTTTATTTTGGGGTTTGGGATGAGTTTATGATTTTTATTTTGGGGGTTGGGATGAGTTTATGATTTTTATTTTTGGGGTTTGGGATGAGTTTATGATTTTTATTTTTGGGGTTGGGATGAGTTTATGATTTTTATTTTGGGGGTTGGGATGACTTTATGATTTTTATTTTAGGGGTTGGGATGAGTTTATGATTTTTATTTTGGGGGTTGGGATGAGTTTATGATTTTTATTTTACGGGTTGGGATGAGTTTATGATTTTTATTTTGGGGGTTGGGATGAGTTTATGATTTTTATTTTGGGGGTTGGGATGAGTTTATGATTTTTATTTTGGGGTTGGGATGAGTTTATGATTTTTATTTTGGGGTTGGGATGAGTTTATGATTTTTATTTTAGGGGTTGGGATGAGTTTATGATTTTTATTTTGGGGGTTGGGATGAGTTTATGATTTTTATTTTGGGGGTTGGGATGGGTTTATGATTTTTATTTTGGGGGTTTGGATGACATTATGATTTTTATTTTGGGGTTTGGGATGGGTTTATGATTTTTATTTTGGGGGTTGGGATGAGTTTATGATTTTTATTTTATGGGTTGGGATGAGTTTATGATTTTTATTTTGGGGGTTGGGATGAGTTTATGATTTTTACTTTAGGGGTAGGGATGAGTTTATGATTTTTATTTTGGGGGTTGGGATGAGTTTATGATTTTTATTTTATGGGTTGGGATGAGTTTATGATTTTTATTTTGGGGGTTGGGATGAGTTTATGATTTTTACTTTAGGGGTAGGGATGATTTTATGATTTTCAGGGTTGGGATGAGTTTATGATGTTTTATTTTAGGGGTTGGGATGAGTTTATGGTTTTTATTTTTGGGGTTTGGGATGAGTTTATGATTTTTATTTTCGGGGTTGAGATGAGTTTATGATATTAATTTTGGGGGTTGGGATGAATTTATGATTTTTATTTTGGGGTTGGGATGAGTTTATGATTTTTATTTTAGGGGTTGGGATGAGTTTATGATTTTTATTTTGGGGTTGGGATGAGTTTATGATTTTTATTTTGGGGTTGGGATGAGTTTATGATTTTTATTTTGGGGGTTGGGATGAGTTTATGATTTTTATTTTGGGGTTGGGATGAGTTTATGATTTTTATTTTGGGGGTTGGGATGAGTTTATGATTTTTATTTTTGGGGTTGGGATGAGTTTATGATTTTTATTTTGGGGGTTGGGATGAGTTTATGATTTTTATTTTAGGGGTTGGGATGAGTTTATGATTTTTATTTTGGGGTTGGGATGAGTTTATGATTTTTATTTTAGGGGTTGGGATGAGTTTATGATTTTTATTTTGGGGGTTTGGGATGAGTTTATGATTTTTATTTTGGGGGTTGGGATGAGTTTATGATTTTTATTTTGGGGTTGGGATGAGTTTATGATTTTTATTTTTGGGTTTGGGATGAGTTTATGATTTTTATTTTTGGGGTTGGGATGAGTTTATGATTTTTATTTTAGGGGTTGGGATGAGTTTATGATTTTTATTTTGGGGGTTGGGATGAGTTTATGATTTTTATTTTGGGGGTTGGGGTGAGTTTATGATTTTTATTTTGGAGGTTGGGATGAGTTTATGATTTTTATTTTTGGTGGTTGGGATGAGTTTATGATTTTTATTTTTGGGGTTGGGATGAGTTTATGATTTTTATTTTTGGGGTTTGGGATGAGTTTATGTTTTTTATTTTGGGGGTTGGGATGAGTTTATGATTTTTATTTTGGGGGTTGGGATGAGTTTATGATTTTTATTTTATGGGTTGGGATGAGTTTATGATTTTTATTTTGGGGGTTGGGATGAGTTTATGATTTTTACTTTAGGGATAGGGATGAGTTTATTATTTTTATTTTCAGGGTTGAGATGAGTTGATGATTTTTATTTTAGGGGTTGGGATGAGATTATGATTTTTATTTTAGGGGTTGGGATGAGTTTATGATATTTATTTTCGGGGATGGGATGAATTAATGATTTTTAATTTCGGGGTTGGGATGAGTTTATGATTTTTATTTTGGGGGTTGGGATGAGTTTATGATTTTTACTATAGGGGTTGGGATGAGTTTATGATTTTTATTTTGGGGTTGGGATGAGTTTATGATTTTTATTTTCAGGGTTGGGATGAGTTTATGATTTTTATTTTAGGGGTTGGGATGAGTTTATGATTTTTATTTTTGGGGTTTGGGATGAGTTTATGATTTTTATTTTAGGGGTTGGGATGAGTTTATGATTTTTAATTTTGGGGGTTGGGATGAGTTTATGATTTTTATTTTTGGGGTTGGGATGAGTTTATGATTTTTATTTTAGGGGTTGGGATGAGTTTATGATTTTTATTTTGGGGTTGGGATGAGTTTATGATTTTTATTTTGGGGGTTGGGATGAGTTTATGATTTTTATTTTTGGGGTTTGGGATGAGTTTATGATTTTTATTTTGGGGGTTGGGATGAGTTTATGATTTTTATTTTGGGGTTTGGGATGAGTTTATGATTTTTATTTTGGGGGTTGGGATGAGTTTATGATTTTTATTTTGGGGGTTGGGATGAGTTTATGATTTTTATTTTTGGGGGTTGGGATGAGTTTATGATTTTTATTTTAGGGGTTGGGATGAGTTTATGATTTTTATTTTGGGGTTTGGGATGAGTTTATGATTTTTATTTTGGGGGTTGGGATGAGTTTATGATTTTTATTTTGGGGGTTGGGATGAGTTTATGATTTTTATTTTGGGGTTGGGATGAGTTTATGATTTTTATTTTGGGGTTGGAATGAGTCTATGATTTTTATTTTAGGGGTTTGGGATGAGTTTATCATTTTTATTTTATGGGTTGGGATGAGTTTATGATTTTTATTTTTGGGGTTGGGATGAGGTTATGATTTTCATTTTCAGGGTTGGGATGTGTTTATGTTTTATTTTAGGGGTTGGGATGAGTTTATGATTTTTATTTTGGGGGTTGGGATGAGTTTATGATTTTTATTTTCGGGGTTGGGATGAGTTTATGATTTTTAATTTCGGGGTTGGGATGAGTTTTAGATTTTTAATTTCGGAGGTGGGATGAGTTTAGGATTTTTATTTTGGGGATTGGGATGAGTTTATGATTCTTATTTTGGGGGTTGGGATGAGTTTATGATTTTTATTTTAGGGGTTGGGATGAGTTTATGATTTTCATTTTGGGGGTTGGGATGAGTTTATGATTTTTATATTAGGGGTTGGGATGAGTTGATGATTTTTATTTTGGGGGTTGGGATGAGTTTATGATTTTTATTTTGGGGGTTGGGATGGGTTTATGCTTTTTCTTTTGGGGGTTGGGATGAGTTTATGGTTTTTATTTTGGGGGTTGGGATGAGTTTATGATTTTTATTTTGGGGGTTGGGATGAGTTTATGATTTTTATTTTGGGGATTGGCATGAGTTTATGATTTTTATTTTGGTGGTTGGGATGAGTTTATGATTTTTATTTTGGGGGTTGGGATGAGTTTATGATTTTTATCTTGGGGTTGGGATGAGTTTATGATTTTTATTTTGGGGGTTGGGATGAGTTTATGATTTTTATTTTGGGGGTTGGGATGAGTGTATGATTTTTATCTTAGGGGTTGGGATGAGTTTATGATTTTTATTGTGGGGTTTGGGATGAGTTTATGATTTTTATTTTGGGGGTTGGGATGAGTTTATTATTTTTATTTTTGGAGTTGGCATGAGTTTATGATTTTTTATTTTGGGGGTTGGGATGAGTTTATGGTTTTTATTTTCGGGGTTGGGATGAATTAATGATTTTTAATTTTGGGGTTGGGATGAGTTTAGCATTTTTATTTTGGGGATTGGAATGAGTTTATGATTTTTATTTTAGGGGTTGGGATGAGTTTATGATATTTATTTTCGGGGTTGGGATGAATTAATGATTTTTAATTTTGGGGTTGGGATGAGTTTAGCATTTTTATTTTGGGGATTGGAATGAGTTTTTGATTTTTATTGTGGGTTTTGGGATGAGTTTATGATTTTTATTTTTAAGTTCGGGATGAGTTTATGATTTTTATTTTGGGGGTTGGGATGAGTTTATGATTTTTATTTTTGGGGTTTGGGATGAGTTTATGATTTTTATTTTTGGGGTTGGCATGAGTTTATGATTTTTATTTTGGGGGTTTTGGATGAGTTTATGGTTTTTATTTTGGGGGTTGGGATGAGTTTATGATTTTTATTTTGGGGGTTGGGATGAGTTTATGATTTTTATTTTATGGGTTGGGATGAGTTTATGATATTTATTTTCGGGGTTGGGATGAATTAATGATTTTTAATTTCGGGGTTGGGATGAGTTTAGCATTTTTATTTTGGGGATTGGAATGAGTTTATGATTTTTATTTTGGGGGTTGGGATGAGTTTATGATTTTTATTTTAGGGGTTGGGATGAGTTTATGATTTTTATTTTGGGGGTTGGGATGAGTTTATGATTTTTATTTTAGGGGTTGGGATGAGTTTATGATTTTTATTTTGGGGGTTGGGATGAGTTTATGATTTTTATTTTGGGGGTTGGGATGGGTTTATGATTTTTATTTTGGGGGTTTGGATGACATTATGATTTTTATTTTGGGGGTTGGGATGAGTTTATGATTTTTATTTTATGGGTTGGGATGAGTTTATGATTTTTATTTTGGAGGTTGGGATGAGTTTATGATTTTTACTTTAGGGGTAGGGATGATTTTATGATTTTCAGGGTTGGGATGAGTTTATGATGTTTTATTTTAGGGGTTGGGATGAGTTTATGGTTTTTATTTTTGGGGTTTGGGATGAGTTTATGATTTTTATTTTCGGGGTTGAGATGAGTTTATGATATTAATTTTGGGGGTTGGGATGAATTTATGATTTTTATTTTGGGGGTTGGGATGAGTTTATGATTTTTATCTTATGGGTTGGGATGAGTTTATGATTTTTATTTTGGGGGTTGGGATGAGTTTATGATTTTTATATTAGGGGTTGGGATGAGTTTATGATTTTTATTGTGGGGTTTGGGATGAGTTTATGATTTTTATTTTGAAGTTCGGGATGAGTTTATGATTTTTATTTTGGGGGTTGGGATGAGTTTATGATTTTTATTTTTGGTGTTTGGGATGGGTTTATGATTTTTATTTTTGGGGTTGGCATGAGTTTATGATTTTTATTTTTGGGGTTTTGGATGAGTTTATGATTTTTATTTTGGGGGTTGGGATGAGTTTATGATTTTTATTTTGGGGGTTGGGATGAGTTTATGATTTTTATTTTATGGGTTGGGATGAGTTTATGATTTTTATTTTGGGGGTTGGGATGAGTTTATGATTTTTACTTTAGGGATAGGGATGAGTTTATTATTTTTATTTTCAGGGTTGAGATGAGTTGATGATTTTTATTTTTGGGGTTTGGGATGAGTTTATGATTTTTATTTTAGGGGTTGGGATGAGTTTATGATTTTTATTTTAGGGGTTGGGATGAGTTTATGATATTTATTTTCGGGGTTGGGATGAATTAATGATTTTTAATTTTGGGGTTGGGATGAGTTTAGCATTTTTATTTTGGGGATTGGAATGAGTTTATGATTTTTATTTTAGGGGTTGGGATGAGTTTTTTTTTTTTTTTTTTTTTTTGTATACCTTGGTCGAGGCTCGTATGAGAGCAAACACACAACTCACAGCAATGAGGCATGAGACAAGAGGGGCGGGAGTGGAAGGGACAAAACATTGGGGAACAGACACAGGTGAAATGTGGAAGGGAGAGGGATGGGGATGGGACGGGGAACATGGCGAGGGGAAGATGGACATTAAAGGGACTTTCAGGAAGGAAAGCAGGAGAATTGAAGGAAGTGGGCTTGGGTGGATTATCGGGGGTAGAAAAGATCGAGGATTTGGATGGGGGAAGATAAGAGGTGGTGGTGAACAGCTGTTTTGAAAGCCTGGAGGGAAGAATGGGAAAGAATAGAGTGAGGAAGTTTATTCCAAAGGCGGGAAAAAAGAGGAATGAAAGAGTGAAGATGAGCAGTGATTGGTGATTTTGGTAGTTTTACCAGAAGGGGTTGTTGGCGGACCTTGAGCGCCCTGTGGAAATGTGGTGGGGACAAATCGCAGAGAGAGCAGGGGGCAAGGCTGGAGAGGAGTCGGTAGAAGACAGAAAGACCACCGACCAACCTGCGGTGATTGAGTGAGAGGCCCAAAGACTCAGCTTCATTGCGGGAGATGCCAATGAACTTAAAAGCCCTGGTTTCGACAGCGTGAAGTCGAGAAAGGTGGAGGCAGGAGCACCAGCCCAGAGGAGAGCAGTACTCAATCAGGCTACGGACAAAAGCTTTGTAAGTGGTCAGGAGCTCAAGAGGGCCGAGGAAGGACTTAGCACGATGGAGGATTCCCAGTCGGCGACTGGCTTTTGAGGCGAGGTTGGAAATGTGACTTTCCCAGGAAAGGTCATGGCAGATAGTGAGACCGAGAAGCTTGAAAGAAAAGACTTCTTCCAGAGGATTGTTGAGAAAGTGGATGGGGGGGTTTTGTAAACGGTCCTTGAGAGTGTGAGATTTGTCTGGATTGAAAGACATGTTCCACGTGTTGGACCAGTTTGTGATTTTATCCAGATCTGCAGTGAGCGAAGAAGCTGCTGCTTGCCGGTCTGAGGGATGACAGATGGTACGGCAGAGGGTGGAGTCATCAGCATAGAGATATGGAGGATTTTCCAGAGAGTCCGAGAGATCATTGATGAAAACCAGAAAAGAACAGGGCCCAGAACGCTACCTTGAGGAACTCCAGCCTGCACAGGAAGAGGGGATGAAAGAACTCCATTTAGGGCCACACGTTGACTGCGACAGGAGAGGAAGTCTGCGAGCCATGAGTGGAGATGGCCTTGAATACCATGGGAAGAGAGTTTGGTGAGTAGGGCAGGGTGCCAGACTGTGTCAAAAGCACGTGATATGTCCAGGGATACGGCTCGGATTTCCTGTTTGGCATTGAGGACCTCCATCCATTGATGGGAGAGCAGTAGCAGCATATCTAGGGTAGAGTGACCTGGTCTGAAACCAAATTGATGATTGGAAATCAAGCCATTGGAGAAGAGGAAGGATTTCATGTCTGAAGCGATGATGGATTCCATAACCTTGCTGATGATTGGGAGAAGGCTGATTGGTCTATAGTTACAGGGATCTGTTTTTGCACCTTTTTATGCAGGGCAGTGATGTTAGCAGATTTCCAAGCAGATGGCAGATGACCTTGGGAAAATGAGAGGGTGAATAGAACAGAGAGAGGGTGAGCAAGAGCAGAAGAGCAGGCTTTGAGGACACGTGGGCTGATGCCGTCTGGACCGGTTGCAGAATCTGACTCGAGGTTTGAAAGCAAGCTCTCCACCTTGTCAGGAGAAAAGGATACAGAGTCCAGGGACAGTTGGGTGCGACTGGGTAAAGTGGGTAGAGATAGTGATGGGTTTGGGACACAAGATTTAGCTGCAAACACCGAGTTTAGACATTCAGCTTTATCACGTGTTGAATCAGCAGTGCGGCCATTTGAGGTAAGGGAGGGGATGGAGGGGGAACATACACCAGAAACAGATTTGATTAAACGCCACCAGGATTTTGAGGAGGGAGAGAGGTTTGAGAGTTCAGACTTGAGATGAGAAAGATGTTGTTTTCTGGCTCTCCTGAGGGTAGATACACACTTGTTCCGAGCTTTGTGGAAAGAACTGAGATTGCCCTCAGTTGGGTTTGCTTTCCATGAGGCAAAGGCAAGTTGTTTCAGGACAACTGCCTCGCCACAAGCTTCAGTAAACCAAGGGCGGGAGGAAGGGTAAGACAACTGAACACGAGAGGGGATAAATCTGTGCATGAGGGAGAGCAAGTTTCTTTGAAAGAATTCCCAGGATGAGTTGATGTTTGAGAAAGTAGTGATAGGAGACCAGTCTGTAAGTTTGATGGCTGCTCGGAGACCCTGCCAGTCGGCTTGAGTGAAATGCCAGACTCGACGGCGGTGAGGTGGTTCTCTGATAACAGCCAGAGAGATGTCCACTTTAACAAGGACGTGGTCAGAAGAACCAATTGGAGCGAAGGAAGAGCAGCAGATATTGTCAGGGAAATTTGTCAAAATCAGATCCAGAAGAGATGGAGTACCATTGGTACTCCATTTATGATATTTATTTATGATATTTATTTTCGGGGTTGGGATGAATGAATGATTTTTAATTTTGGGGTTGGGATGAGTTTAGCATTTTTATTTTGGGGATTGGAATGAGTTTATGATTTTCATTTTCAGGGTTGGGATGAGTTTATGTTTTATTTTAGGGGTTGGGATGAGTTTATGGTTTTTATTTTTGGGGTTTGGGATGAGTTTATGATTTTTATTTTCGGGGTTGAGATGAGTTTATGATATTAATTTTGGGGGTTGGGATGAGTTTATGATTTTTATTTTGGGGGTTGGGATGAGTTTATGATTTTTATTTTAGGGGTTGGGATGAGTTTATGATTTTTATTTTGGGGGTTGGGATGAGTTTATGATTTTTATTTTAGGGGTTGGGATGAGTTTATGATTTTTACTTGAGGGATAGGGATGAGTTTATTATTTTTATTTTCAGGGTTGAGATGAGTTGATGATTTTTATTTTAGGGGTTGGGATGAGATTATGATTTTTATTTTAGGGGTTGGGATGAGTTTATGATATTTATTTTCGGGGTTGGGATGAATTAATGATTTTTAATTTCGGGGTTGGGATGAGTTTATGATTTTTATTTTAGGGGTTGGGATGAGTTTATGGGTTGGGATGAGTTTATGCTTTTATTTTGGGGGTTGGGATGAGTTTATGATTTTTACTATAGGGGTAGGGATGAGTTTATGATTTTCATTTTCAGGGTTGGGATGAGTTTATGTTTTATTTTAGGGGTTGGGATGAGTTTATGGTTTTTATTTTTGGGGTTTGGGATGAGTTTATGATTTTTATTTTCGGGGTTGAGGTGAGTTTATGATATTAATTTTGGGGGTTGGGATGAGTTTATGATTTTTATTTTGGGGGTTGGGATGAGTTTATGATTTTTATTTTAGGGGTTGGGATGAGTTTATGATTTTTATTTTGGGGGTTGGGATGAGTTTATGATTTTTATTTTAGGGGTTGGGATGAGTTTATGATTTTTATTTTGGGGGTTGGGATGAGTTTATGATTTTTATTTTGGGGGTTGGGATGGGTTTATGATTTTTATTTTGGGGGTTTGGATGACATTATGATTTTTATTTTGGGGTTTGGGATGGGTTTATGATTTTTATTTTAGGGTTTGGGATTAGTTTATGATTTTTATTTTGGGGGTTGGGATGAGTTTATGATTTTTATTTTATGGGTTGGGATGAGTTTATGATTTTTATTTTGGGGGTTGGGATGAGTTTATGATTTTTACTTTAGGGGTAGGGATGATTTTATGATTTTCAGGGTTGGGATGAGTTTATGATGTTTTATTTTAGGGGTTGGGATGAGTTTATGGTTTTTATTTTTGGGGTTTGGGATGAGTTTATGATTTTTATTTTCGGGGTTGAGATGAGTTTATGATATTAATTTTGGGGGTTGGGATGAGTTTATGATTTTTATCTTAGGGGTTGGGATGAGTTTATGATTTTTATTTTGGGGGTTGGGATGAGTTTATGATTTTTATATTAGGGGTTTGGGATGAGTTTATGATTTTTATTTTGAAGTTCGGGATGAGTTTATGATTTTTATTTTGGGGGTTGGGATGAGTTTATGATTTTTATTTTTGGTGTTTGGGATGGGTTTATGATTTTTATTTTTGGGGTTGGCATGAGTTTATGATTTTTATTTTTGGGGTTTTGGATGAGTTTATGATTTTTATTTTGGGGGTTGGGATGAGTTTATGATTTTTATTTTGGGGGTTGGGATGAGTTTATGATTTTTATTTTATGGGTTGGGATGAGTTTATGATTTTTATTTTGGGGGTTGGGATGAGTTTATGATTTTTACTTTAGGGATAGGGATGAGTTTATTATTTTTATTTTCAGGGTTGAGATGAGTTGATGATTTTTATTTTTGGGGTTTGGGATGAGTTTATGATTTTTATTTTAGGGGTTGGGATGAGTTTATGATATTTATTTTCGGGGTTGGGATGAATTAATGATTTTTAATTTCGGGGTTGGGATGAGTTTATGATTTTTATTTTAGGGGTTGGGATGAGTTTATGGGTTGGGATGAGTTTATGCTTTTATTTTGGGGGTTGGGATGAGTTTATGATTTTTACTATAGGGGTAGGGATAAGTTTATGATTTTCATTTTCAGGGTTGGGATGAGTTTATGTTTTATTTTAGGGGTTGGGATGAGTTTATGGTTTTTATTTTTGGGGTTTGGGATGAGTTTATGATTTTTATTTTCGGGGTTGAGATGAGTTTATGATATTAATTTTGGGGGTTGGGATGAGTTTATGATTTTTATTTTGGGGGTTGGGATGAGTTTATGATTTTTATTTTAGGGGTTGGGATGAGTTTATGAATTTTATTTTGGGGGTTGGGATGAGTTTATGATTTTTATTTTAGGGGTTGGGATGAGTTTATGATTTTTATTTTAGGGGGTTGGGATGAGTTTATGATTTTCATTTTGGGGGTTGGGATGAGTTTATGATTTTTATTTTTGGGGTTGGGATGAGTGTATGATTTTTATTTTGGGGGTTGGGATGAGTTCTTGATTTTTATTTTGGGGGATGGGATGGGTTTATGATTTTTATTTTAGGGGTTGGGATGAGTTTATGATTTTTATTTTAGGGGTTGGGATGAGTTTATGATATTTATTTTCGGGGTTGGGATGAATTAATGATTTTTAATTTCGGGGTTAGGATGAGTTTAGCATTTTTATTTTGGGGATTGGAATGAGTTTATGATTTTTATTTTGGGGGTTGGGATGAGTTTATGGGTTGGGATGAGTTTATGATTTTTATTTTGGGGGTTGGGATGAGTTTATGATTTTTATTTTAGGGGTTGGGATGAGTGTATGATTTTTATTTTGGGGGTTGGGATGAGTTTTTGATTTTTATTTTGGGGCATGGGATGGGTTTATGATTTTTATTTTAGGGGTTGGGATGAGTTTATGATTTTTATTTTAGGGGTTGGATGAGTTTATGATATTTATTTTGGGGGTTGGGATGAGTTTATGATTTTTACTTGAGGGATAGGGATGAGTTTAGCATTTTTATTTTGGGGATTGGAATGAGTTTATGATTTTTATTTTGGGGGTTTGGGATGAGTTTATGGGTTGGGATGAGTTTATGATTTTTATTTTCAGGGTTGGGATGAGTTTATGTTTTATTTTAGGGGTTGGGATGAGTTTATGGTTTTTATTTTTGGGGTTTGGGATGAGTTTATGATATTTATTTTCGGGGTTGAGATGAGTTTATGATATTAATTTTGGGGGTTGGGATGAGTTTATGATTTTTATTTTGGGGTTGGGATGAGTTTATGATTTTTATTTTGGGGGTTGGGATGAGTTTATGATTTTTATTTTAGGGGTTGGGATGAGTTTATGATTTTTATTTTTGGGGTTGGGATGAGTTTATGATTTTTATTTTAGGGGTTGGGATGAGTTTATGATTTTTATTTTGGGGGTTGGGATGAGTTTATGATTTTTATTTTAGGGGTTGGGATGAGTTTATGATTTTTACTTGAGGGATAGGGATGAGTTTATTATTTTTATTTTCAGGGTTGAGATGAGTTGATGATTTTTATTTTAGGGGTTGGGATGAGATTATGATTTTTATTTTAGGGGTTGGGATGAGTTTATGATATTTATTTTCGGGGTTGGGATGAATTAATGATTTTTAATTTCGGGGTTGGGATGAGTTTATGATTTTTATTTTAGGGGTTGGGATGAGTTTATGGGTTGGGATGAGTTTATGCTTTTATTTTGGGGGTTGGGATGAGTTTATGATTTTTACTATAGGGGTAGGGATGAGTTTATGATTTTCATTTTCAGGGTTGGGATGAGTTTATGTTTTATTTTAGGGGTTGGGATGAGTTTATGGTTTTTATTTTTGGGGTTTGGGATGAGTTTATGATTTTTATTTTCGGGGTTGAGGTGAGTTTATGATATTAATTTTGGGGGTTGGGATGAGTTTATGATTTTTATTTTGGGGGTTGGGATGAGTTTATGATTTTTATTTTAGGGGTTGGGATGAGTTTATGATTTTTATTTTGGGGGTTGGGATGAGTTTATGATTTTTATTTTAGGGGTTGGGATGAGTTTATGATTTTTATTTTGGGGGTTGGGATGAGTTTATGATTTTTATTTTGGGGGTTGGGATGGGTTTATGATTTTTATTTTGGGGGTTTGGATGACATTATGATTTTTATTTTGGGGTTTGGGATGGGTTTATGATTTTTATTTTAGGGTTTGGGATTAGTTTATGATTTTTATTTTGGGGGTTGGGATGAGTTTATGATTTTTATTTTATGGGTTGGGATGAGTTTATGATTTTTATTTTGGGGGTTGGGATGAGTTTATGATTTTTACTTTAGGGGTAGGGATGATTTTATGATTTTCAGGGTTGGGATGAGTTTATGATGTTTTATTTTAGGGGTTGGGATGAGTTTATGGTTTTTATTTTTGGGGTTTGGGATGAGTTTATGATTTTTATTTTCGGGGTTGAGATGAGTTTATGATATTAATTTTGGGGGTTGGGATGAATTTATGATTTTTATTTTGGGGGTTGGGATGAGTTTATGATTTTTATCTTAGGGGTTGGGATGAGTTTATGATTTTTATTTTGGGGGTTGGGATGAGTTTATGATTTTTATTTTGAAGTTCGGGATGAGTTTATGATTTTTATTTTGGGGGTTGGGATGAGTTTATGATTTTTATTTTTGGTGTTTGGGATGGGTTTATGATTTTTATTTTTGGGGTTGGCATGAGTTTATGATTTTTATTTTTGGGGTTTTGGATGAGTTTATGATTTTTATTTTGGGGGTTGGGATGAGTTTATGATTTTTATTTTGGGGGTTGGGATGAGTTTATGATTTTTATTTTATGGGTTGGGATGAGTTTATGATTTTTATTTTGGGGGTTGGGATGAGTTTATGATTTTTACTTTAGGGATAGGGATGAGTTTATTATTTTTATTTTCAGGGTTGAGATGAGTTGATGATTTTTATTTTTGGGGTTTGGGATGAGTTTATGATTTTTATTTTAGGGGTTGGGATGAGTTTATGATATTTATTTTCGGGGTTGGGATGAATTAATGATTTTTAATTTCGGGGTTGGGATGAGTTTATGATTTTTATTTTAGGGGTTGGGATGAGTTTATGGGTTGGGATGAGTTTATGCTTTTATTTTGGGGGTTGGGATGAGTTTATGATTTTTACTATAGGGGTAGGGATAAGTTTATGATTTTCATTTTCAGGGTTGCGCTGAGCTTATGTTTTATTTTAGGGGTTGGGATGAGTTTATGGTTTTTATTTCCGGGGTTGAGATGAGTTTATGATATTAATTTTGGAGGTTGGGATGAGTTTATGATTTTTATTTTGGGGGTTGGGATGAGTTTATGATTTTTATTTTAGGGGTTGGGATGAGTTTATGAATTTTATTTTGAGGGATGTTATGAGTTTTTGATCTTTATTTTACGGGTTGGGATGAGTTTATGATTTTTATTTTAGGGGGTTGGGATGAGTTTATGATTTTCATTTTGGGGGTTGGGATGATTTTTTGATTTTTATTTTAGTGGTTGGGATGAGTGTGTGATTTTTATTTTGGGGGTTGGGATGAGTTCTTGATTTTTATTTTGGGGGATGCGATGGGTTTATGATTTTTATTTTAGGGGTTGGGATGAGTTTATGATTTTTATTTTAGGGGTTGGGATGAGTTTATGATATTTATTTTCGGGGTTGGGATGAATTAATGATTTTTAATTTCGGGGTTGGGATGAGTTTAGCATTTTTATTTTGGGGATTGGAATGAGTTTATGATTTTTATTTTGGGGGTTGGGATGAGTTTATGGGTTGGGATGAGTTTATGATTTTTATTTTGGGGGTTGGGATGAGTTTATGATTTTTATTTTAGGGGTTGGGATGAGTGTATGATTTTTATTTTGGGGGTTGGGATGAGTTTTTGATTTTTATTTTGGGGGATGGGATGGGTTTATGATTTTTATTTTAGGGGTTGGGATGAGTTTATGATTTTTATTTTAGGGGTTGGATGAGTTTATGATATTTATTTTCGGGGTTGGGATGAATTAATGATTTTTAATTTCGGGGTTGGGATGAGTTTAGCATTTTTATTTTGGGGATTGGAATGAGTTTATGATTTTTATTTTGGGGGTTGGGATGAGTTTATGGGTTGGGATGAGTTTATGATTTTTATTTTGGGGGTTGGGATGAGTTTATGATTTTTACTTTAGGGGTAGGGATGAGTTTATGATTTTCATTTTCAGGGTTGGGATGAGTTTATGTTTTATTTTAGGGGTTGGGATGAGTTTATGGTTTTTATTTTTGGGGTTTGGGATGAGTTTATGATTTTTATTTTCGGGCTTGAGATGAGTTTATGATATTAATTTTGGGGGTTGGGATGAGTTTATGATTTTTATTTTGGGGGTTGGGATGAGTTTATGATTTTTATTTTAGGGGTTGGGATGAGTTTATGATTTTTATTTTTGGGGTTGGGATGAGTTTATGATTTTTATTTTAGGGGTTGGGATGAGTTCATGATTTTTATTTTAGGGGTTGGGATGAGTTTATGATTTTTATTTTGAGGTTTGGGATGAGTTTATGATTTTTATTTTTGGGGTTGGGATGGGTTTATGATTTTTATTTTGGGGGTTTGGATGACATTATGATTTTTATTTTGGGGTTTGGGATGGGTTTATGATTTTTATTTTGGGGTTTGGGATGAGTTTCTGATTTTTATTTTTGGGGTTTTGGATGAGTTTATGATTTTTATTTTGGGGGTTGGGATGAGTTTATGATTTTTATTTTGGGGGTTGGGATGAGTTTATGATTTTTATTTTAGGGGTTGGGATGAGTTTATGATTCTTATTTTGGGGGTTAGCATGAGTTTTTGACTTTTATTTTGGGGGTTGGGATGAGTTTATGATTTTTATTTTGGGGGTTGGGATGAGTTTATGATTTTTATTTTAGGGGTTGGGATGAGTTTATGATTTTCATTTTGGGGGTTGGGATGAGTTTATGATTTTTATTTTAGTGGTTGGGATGAGTGTATGATTTTTATTTTGGGGGCTGGGATGAGTTTATGATTTTTATTTTGGGGGAAGGGATGGGTTTATGATTTTTATTTTAGGGGTTGGGATGAGTTTATGATTTTTATTTTAGGGGTTGGGATGAGTTTATGATATTTATTTTCGGGGTTGGGATGAATTAATGATTTTTAATTTCGGGTTTGGGATGAGTTTAGCATTTTTATTTTGGGTATTGGAATGAGTTTATGATTTTTATTTTGGGGGTTGGGATGAGTTTATGGGTTGGGATGAGTTTATGATTTTTATTTTGGGGGTTGGGATGAGTTTATGATTTTTACTTTAGGGGTAGGGATGAGTTTATGATTTTCATTTTCAGGGTTGGGATGAGTTTATGTTTTATTTTAGGGGTTGGGATGAGTTTATGGTTTTTATTTTTGGGGTTTGGGATGAGTTTATGATTTTTATTTTCGGGGTTGAGATGAGTTTATGATATTAATTTTGGGGGTTGGGATGTGTTTATGATTTTTATTTTGGGGGTTGGGATGAGTTTATGATTTTTATTTTAGGGGTTGGGATGAGTTTATGATTTTTATTTTTGGCGTTGGGATGAGTTTATGATTTTTATTTTAGGGGTTGGGATGAGTTCATGATTTTTATTTTAGGGGTTGGGATGAGTTTATGATTTTTATTTTGAGGTTTGGGATGAGTTGATGATTTTTATTTTGGGGGTTGGGATGAGTTTATGATTTTTATTTTGGGGGTTGGGATGAGTTTATGATTTTTTTTAATTTAGGGGTTGGGATGAGTTTATGATTTTTATTTTAGGGGTTTGGGATGAGTTTATGATTTTTATTTTATGGGTTGGGATGAGTTTATGATTTTTATTTTGGGGGTTGGGATGAGTTTATGATTTTTACTTTAGGGATAGGGATGAGTTTATTATTTTTATTTTCATGGTTGAGATGAGTTGATGATTTTTATTTTTGGGGTTTGGGATGAGTTTATTATTTTTATTTTCATGGTTGAGATGAGTTGATGATTTTTATTTTTGGGGTTTGGGATGAATTAATGATTTTTAATTTCGGGGTTGGGATGAGTTTAGCATTTTTATTTTGTGGATTGGAATGAGTTTATGATTTTTATTTTGGGGGTTGGGATGAGTTTATGGGTTGGGATGAGTTTATGATTTTTATTTTGGGGGTTGGGATGAGTTTATGATTTTCATTTAAGGGGTTGGGATGAGTTTATTATTTTTATTTTCGGGGTTGGGATGAGTTTATGATTTTTATTTTAGGGGTTGGGATGAATTTATGATTTTTATTTTGGGGTTGGGATGAGTTTATGAGTTTTATCTTAACGGTTGGGATGACTTTATGATTTTTATTTTGAGAGTTGGGATGAGTTTATGATTTTTATCTTCGGGGTTGGGATGAGTTTATGATTTTTATTTTATGGGTTGGGATGAGTTTATGATTTTTATTTTGGGGGTTGGGATGAGTTTATGATTTTTACTTGAGGGATAGGGATGAGTTTATTATTTTTATTTTCAGGGTTGAGATGAGTTGATGATTTTTATTTTAGGGGTTGGGATGAGATTATGATTTTTATTTTAGGGGTTGGGATGAGTTTATGATATTTATTTTCGGGGTTGGGATGAATTAATGATTTTTAATTTCGGGGTTGGGATGAGTTTATGATTTTTATTTTAGGGGTTGGGATGAGTTTATGGGTTGGGATGAGTTTATGCTTTTATTTTGGGGGTTGGGATGAGTTTATGATTTTTACTATAGGGGTAGGGATGAGTTTATGATTTTCATTTTCAGGGTTGGGATGAGTTTATGTTTTATTTTAGGGGTTGGGATGAGTTTATGGTTTTTATTTTTGGGGTTTGGGATGAGTTTATGATTTTTATTTTCGGGGTTGAGGTGAGTTTATGATATTAATTTTGGGGGTTGGGATGAGTTTATGATTTTTATTTTGGGGGTTGGGATGAGTTTATGATTTTTATTTTAGGGGTTGGGATGAGTTTATGATTTTTATTTTGGGGGTTGGGATGAGTTTATGATTTTTATTTTATTTGTTGGGATGAGTTTATGATTTTTATTTTGGGGTTGGGATGAGTTTATGATTTTTATTTTGGGGGTTGGGATGGGTTTATGATTTTTATTTTGGGGGTTTGGATGACATTATGATTTTTATTTTGGGGTTTGGGATGGGTTTATGATTTTTATTTTAGGGTTTGGGATTAGTTTATGATTTTTATTTTGGGGGTTGGGATGAGTTTATGATTTTTATTTTATGGGTTGGGATGAGTTTATGATTTTTATTTTGGGGGTTGGGATGAGTTTATGATTTTTACTTTAGGGGTAGGGATGATTTTATGATTTTCAGGGTTGGGATGAGTTTATGATGTTTTATTTTAGGGGTTGGGATGAGTTTATGGTTTTTATTTTTGGGGTTTGGGATGAGTTTATGATTTTTATTTTCGGGGTTGAGATGAGTTTATGATATTAATTTTGGGGGTTGGGATGAATTTATGATTTTTATTTTGGGGGTTGGGATGAGTTTATGATTTTTATCTTAGGGGTTGGGATGAGTTTATGATTTTTATTTTGGGGGTTGGGATGAGTTTATGATTTTTATTTTGAAGTTCGGGATGAGTTTATGATTTTTATTTTGGGGGTTGGGATGAGTTTATGATTTTTATTTTTGGTGTTTGGGATGGGTTTATGATTTTTATTTTTGGGGTTGGCATGAGTTTATGATTTTTATTTTTGGGGTTTTGGATGAGTTTATGATTTTTATTTTGGGGGTTGGGATGAGTTTATGATTTTTATTTTGGGGGTTGGGATGAGTTTATGATTTTTATTTTATGGGTTGGGATGAGTTTATGATTTTTATTTTGGGGATTGGAATGAGTTTATGATTTTTATTTTAGGGATAGGGATGAGTTTATTATTTTTATTTTCAGGGTTGAGATGAGTTGATGATTTTTATTTTTGGGGTTTGGGATGAGTTTATGATTTTTATTTTAGGGGTTGGGATGAGTTTATGATATTTATTTTCGGGGTTGGGATGAATTAATGATTTTTAATTTCGGGGTTGGGATGAGTTTATGATTTTTATTTTAGGGGTTGGGATGAGTTTATGGGTTGGAATGAGTTTATGCTTTTATTTTGGGGGTTGGGATGAGTTTATGATTTTTACTATAGGGGTAGGGATAAGTTTATGATTTTCATTTTCAGGGTTGGGATGAGTTTATGTTTTATTTTAGGGGTTGGGATGAGTTTATGGTTTTTATTTTCGGGGTTGAGATGAGTTTATGATATTAGTTTTGGGGGTTGGGATGAGTTTATGATTTTTATTTTGGGGTTTGGTATTAGTTTATTATTTTTATTTTAGGGGTTGGGATGAGTTTTTGAATTTTATTTTGGGAGTTGAGATGAGTTTTTGATTTTTATTTTAGGGGTTGGGATGAGTATATGATTTTTATTCTAGGCGGGTGGGATGACTTTATGATTTTCATTTTGGGGGTTGGGATGAGTTTATGATTTTTATTTTAGGGGTTGGGATGAGTGTATGATTTTTATTTTGGGGGTTGGGATGAGTTCTTGATTTTTATTTTGGGGGATGGGATGGGTTTATGATTTTTATTTTAGGGGTTGGGATGAGTTTATGATTTTTATTTTCGGGGTTGGGATGAGTTTATGATATTTATTTTCGGGGTTGGGATGAATTAATGATTTTTAATTTCGGGGTTGGGATGAGTTTAGCATTTTTATTTTGGGGATTGGAATGAGTTTATGATTTTTATTGTGGGGTTTGGGATGAGTTTATGGGTTGGGATGTGTTTATGATTATTATTTTGGGGGTTGGGATGTGTTTTTGTTTTTTATTTTAGGGGTTGGGATGAGTGTATGATTTTTATTTTGGGGGTTGGGATGAGTTTTTGATTTTTATTTTGGGGGATGGGATGGGTTTATGATTTTTATTTTAGGGGTTGGGATGAGTTTATGATTTTTATTTTAGGGGTTGGATGAGTTTATGATATTTATTTTCGGGGTTGGGATGAATTAATGATTTTTAATTTCGGGGTTGGGATGAGTTTAGCATTTTTATTTTGGGGATTGGAATGAGTTTATGATTTTTATTTTGGGGGTTGGGATGAGTTTATGGGTTGGGATGAGTTTATGATTTTTATTTTGGGGGTTGGGATGAGTTTATGATTTTTACTTTAGGGGTAGGGATGAGTTTATGATTTTCATTTTCAGGGTTGGGATGAGTTTATGTTTTATTTTAGGGGTTGGGATGAGTTTATGGTTTTTATTTTTGGGGTTTGGGATGAGTTTATGATTTTTATTTTCGGGGTTGAGATGAGTTTATGATATTAATTTTGGGGGTTGGGATGAGTTTATGATTTTTATTTTGGGGGTTGGGATGAGTTTATGATTTTTATTTTAGGGGTTGGGATGAGTTTATGATTTTTATTTTTGGGGTTGGGATGAGTTTATGATTTTTATTTTAGGGGTTGGGATGAGTTCATGATTTTTATTTTAGGGGTTGGGATGAGTTTATGATTTTTATTTTGAGGTTTGGGATGAGTTTATGATTTTTATTTTTGGGGTTGGGATGGGTTTATGATTTTTATTTTGGGGGTTTGGATGACATTATGATTTTTATTTTGGGGTTTGGGATGGGTTTATGATTTTTATTTTGGGGTTTGGGATGAGTTTCTGATTTTTATTTTTGTGGTTTTGCATGACTTTTTGCTTTTTCTTTGGGTGGTTGGGATGAGTTTATGATTTTTATCTTGGGGTTGGGATGAGTTTAGGATTTTTATTTTGGGGATTGGGATGAGTTTATGATTCTTATTTTGGGGGTTAGCATGAGTTTTTGACTTTTATTTTGGGGGTTGGGATGAGTTTATGATTTTTATTTTGGGGGTTGGGATGAGTTTATGATTTTTATTTTAGGGGTTGGGATGAGTTTATGATTTTCATTTTGGGGGTTGGGATGAGTTTATGATTTTTATTTTAGGGGTTGGGATGAGTGTATGATTTTTATTTTGGGGGTTGGGATGAGTTTATGATTTTTATTTTGGGGGAAGGGATGGGTTTATGATTTTTATTTTAGGGGTTGGGATGAGTTTATGATTTTTATTTTAGGGGTTGGGATGAGTTTATGATATTTATTTTCGGGGTTGGGATGAATTAATGATTTTTAATTTCGGGGTTGGGATGAGTTTAGCATTTTTATTTTGGGTATTGGAATGAGTTTATGATTTTTATTTTGGGGGTTGGGATGAGTTTATGGGTTGGGATGAGTTTATGATTTTTATTTTGGGGGTTGGGATGAGTTTATGATTTTTACTTTAGGGGTAGGGATGAGTTTATGATTTTCATTTTCAGGGTTGGGATGAGTTTATGTTTTATTTTAGGGGTTGGGATGAGTTTATGGTTTTTATTTTTGGGGTTTGGGATGAGTTTATGATTTTTATTTTCGGGGTTGAGATGAGTTTATGATATTTATTTTGGGGGTTGGGATGAGTTTATGATTTTTAATTTCGGGGTTGGGATGAGTTTAGCATTTTTATTTTGTGGATTGGAATGAGTTTATGATTTTTATTTTGGGGGTTGGGATGAGTTTATGGGTTGGGATGAGTTTATGATTTTTATTTTGGGGGTTGGGATGAGTTTATGATTTTCATTTAAGGGGTTGGGATGAGTTTATTATTTTTATTTTCGGGGTTGGGATGAGTTTATGATTTTTATTTTAGGGGTTGGGATGAGTTAATGATTTTTATTTTGGGGGTTGGGATGAGTTTGTGATTTTTATTTTATGGGTTGGGATGAGTTTATGATTTTTATTTTGGGGGTTCGGATGAGTTTATGATTTTTATTTTGGCGGTTGGGATGAGTTTATGATTTTTATTTAATGGGTTGGGATGAGTTTATGATTTTTATTTTGGGGGTTGGGATGAGTTTATGATTTTTACTTGAGGGATAGGGATGAGTTTATTATTTTTATTTTCAGGGTTGAGATGAGTTGATGATTTTTATTTTAGGGGTTGGGATGAGATTATGATTTTTATTTTAGGGGTTGGGATGAGTTTATGATATTTATTTTCGGGGTTGGGATGAATTAATGATTTTTAATTTCGGGGTTGGGATGAGTTTATGATTTTTATTTTAGGGGTTGGGATGAGTTTATGGGTTGGGATGAGTTTATGCTTTTATTTTGGGGGTTGGGATGAGTTTATGATTTTTACTATAGGGGTAGGGATGAGTTTATGATTTTCATTTTCAGGGTTGGGATGAGTTTATGTTTTATTTTAGGGGTTGGGATGAGTTTATGGTTTTTATTTTTGGGGTTTGGGATGAGTTTATGATTTTTATTTTCGGGGTTGAGGTGAGTTTATGATATTAATTTTGGGGGTTGGGATGAGTTTATGATTTTTATTTTGGGGGTTGGGATGAGTTTATGATTTTTATTTTAGGGGTTGGGATGAGTTTATGATTTTTATTTTGGGGGTTGGGATGAGTTTATGATTTTTATTTTAGGGGTTGGGATGAGTTTATGATTTTTATTTTGGGGGTTGGGATGAGTTTATGATTTTTATTTTGGGGGTTGGGATGGGTTTATGATTTTTATTTTGGGGGTTTGGATGACATTATGATTTTTATTTTGGGGTTTGGGATGGGTTTATGATTTTTATTTTAGGGTTTGGGATTAGTTTATGATTTTTATTTTGGGGGTTGGGATGAGTTTATGATTTTTATTTTATGGGTTGGGATGAGTTTATGATTTTTATTTTGGGGGTTGGGATGAGTTTATGATTTTTACTTTAGGGGTAGGGATGATTTTATGATTTTCAGGGTTGGGATGAGTTTATGATGTTTTATTTTAGGGGTTGGTATGAGTTTATGGTTTTTATTTTTGGGGTTTGGGATGAATTAATGATTTTTAATTTCGGGGTTGGGATGAGTTTATGATTTTTATTTTAGGGGTTGGGATGAGTTTATGGGTTGGGATGAGTTTATGATTTTTACTTTAGGGGTAGGGATGATTTTATGATTTTCAGGGTTGGGATGAGTTTATGATTTTTATTTTAGGGGTTGGGATGAGTTTATGATATTTATTTTCGGGGTTGGGATGAATTAATGATTTTTAATTTCGGGGTTGGGATGAGTTTATGATTTTTATTTTAGGGGTTGGGATGAGTTTATGGGTTGGGATGAGTTTATGCTTTTATTTTGGGGTTGGGATGAGTTTATGATTTTTACTATAGGGGTAGGGATGAGTTTATGATTTTCATTTTCAGGGTTGGGATGAGTTTATGATGTTTTATTTTGGGGGTTGGGATGAGTTTATGATTTTTATTTTAGGGGTTGGGATGAGTTTATGATTTTTATTTTCGGGGTTGGGATGAGTTTATGATTTTTATTTTGGGGGTTGGGATGGGTTTATGATTTTTATTTTGGGTGTTGGGATGAGTTTATGATTCTTATCTTAGGGGTTGAGATGAGTTTATGACTTTTATTTTGGGCTTGTGATGAGTCTCTGAGTTTTATCTTAGGGGATGGGATGAATTTATGGTTTTTATTGTGGGGTTTGGGATGAGTTTATGATTTTTATTTTGAAGTTCGGGATGAGTTTATGATTTTTATTTTGGGGGTTGGGATGAGTTTATGATTTTTATTTTTGGTGTTTGGGATGGGTTTATGATTTTTATTTTTGGGGTTGGCATGAGTTTATGATTTTTATTTTTGGGGTTTTGGATGAGTTTATGATTTTTATTTTGGGGGTTGGGATGAGTTTATGATTTTTATTTTAGGGGTTGGGATGAGTTTATGATTTTCATTTTGGGGGTTGGGATGAGTTTATGATTTTTATTTTATGAGTTGCAATGAGTTTATGATTTTTATTTTGGGGGTTGGGATGAGTTTATGATTTTTACTTTAGCGATAGGGATGAGTTTATTATTTTTATTTTCACGCTTGAGATGAGTTGATGATTTTTATTTTTGGAGTTTGGGATGAGATTATGATTTTTGTTTTAGGGGTTGGGATGAGTTTGTGATATTTATTTTGGGGGTTGGGATGAATTAATGATTTTTAATTTCGGGGTTGGGATGAGTTTATGATTTTTATTTTAGGGGTTGGGATGAGTTAATGGGTTGGGATGAGTTTATGCTTTTATTTTGGGGGTTGGGATGAGTTTATGATTTTTACTATAGGGGTAGGGATGAGTTTATGATTTTCATTTTCAGGGTTGGGATGAGTTTATGTTTTATTTTAGGGGTTGGGATGAGTTTATGGTTTTTATTTTTGGGGTTTGGGATGAGTTTATGATTTTTATTTTCGGGGTTGAGATGAGTTTATGATATTAATTTTGGGGTTGGGATGAGTTTATGATTTTTATTTTGGGGGTTGGGATGAGTTTATGATTTTTATTTTAGGGGTTGGGATGAGTTTATGATTTTTATTTTGGGGGTTGGGTTGAGTTTATGATTTTTATTTTAGGGGTTGGGATGAGTTTATGATTTTTATTTTAGGGGTTGGGATGAGTTTATGATTTTCATTTTGGGGGTTGGGATGAGTTTATGATTTTTATTTTAGGGGTTGGGATGAGTGTATGATTTTTATTTTGGGGTTGGGATGAGTTCTTGATTTTTATTTTGGGGGATGGGATGGGTTTATGATTTTTATTTTAGGAGTTGGGATGAGTTTATGATCTTTATTTTCGGGGTTGGGATGAGTTTATGATATTTATTTTCGGGGTTGGGATGAATTAATGATTTTTAATTTCGGGGTTGGGATGAGTTTAGCATTTTTATTTTGGGGATTGGAATGAGTTTATGATTTTTATTTTGCGGGTTGGGATGAGTTTATGGGTTGGGATGAGTTTATGATTTTTATTTTGGGGGTTGGGATGAGTTTATGATTTTTATTTTGGGGGTTGGGATGAGTTTTTGATTTTTATTTTGGAGGATGGGATGGGTTTATGATTTTTATTTTAGGGGTTGGGATGAGTTTATGATTTTTATTTTAGGGGTTGGGATGAGTTTATGATATTTATTTTCGGGGTTGGGATGAATTAATGATTTTTAATTTTGGGGTTGGGATGAGTTTAGCATTTTTATTTTGGGGATTGGAATGAGTTTATGATTTTTATTTTGGGGGTTGGGATGAGTTTATGGGTTGGGATGAGTTTATGATTTTTATTTTGGGGGTTGGGATGAGTTTATGATTTTTACTTTAGGGGTAGGGATGAGTTTATGATTTTCATTTTCAGGGTTGGGATGAGTTTATGTTTTATTTTAGGGGTTGGGATGAGTTTATGGTTTTTATTTTAGGGGTTGGGATGAGTTTATGAAATTTATTTTCGGGGTTGGGATGAATTAATGATTTTTAATTTCGGGGTTGGGATGAGTTTAGCATTTTTATTTTGGGGATTGGAATGAGTTTATGATTTTTATTTTGGGGGTTGGGATGAGTTTATGGGTTGGGATGAGTTTATGATTTTTATTTTGGGGGTTGGGATGAGTTTATGATTTTTACTTTAGGGGTAGGGATGAGTTTATGATTTTCACCTTCACGGTTGGGATGAGTTTATGGTTTTTATTTTTGGGGTTTGGCATGAGTTTATGATTTTTATTTTCGGGGTTGAGATGAGTTTATGATATTAATTTTGGGGGTTGGGATGTGTTTATGATTTTTATTTTGGGGGTTGGGATGAGTTTATGATTTTTATTTTAGGGGTTGGGATGAGTTTATGATTTTTATTTTTGGGGTTGGGATGAGTTTATGATTTTTATTTTAGGGGTTGGGATGAGTTCATGATTTTTATTTTAGGGGTTGGGATGAGTTTATGATTTTTATTTTGAGGTTTGGGATGAGTTGATGATTTTTATTTTGGGGGTTGGGATGAGTTTATGATTTTTATTTTGGGGGTTGGGATGAGTTTATGATTTTTTTTAATTTAGGGGTTGGGATGAGTTTATGATTTTTATTTTAGGGGTTTGGGATGAGTTTATGATTTTTATTTTATGGGTTGGGATGAGTTTATGATTTTTATTTTGGGGGTTGGGATGAGTTTATGATTTTTACTTTAGGGATAGGGATGAGTTTATTATTTTTATTTTCATGGTTGAGATGAGTTGATGATTTTTATTTTTGGGGTTTGGGATGAGTTTATGATTTTTATTTTAGGGGTTGGGATGAGTTTATGATATTTATTTTCGGGGTTGGGATGAATTAATGATTTTTAATTTCGGGGTTGGGATGAGTTTAGCATTTTTATTTTGTGGATTGGAATGAGTTTATGATTTTTATTTTGGGGGTTGGGATGAGTTTATGGGTTGGGATGAGTTTATGATTTTTATTTTGGGGGTTGGGATGAGTTTATGATTTTCATTTAAGGGGTTGGGATGAGTTTATTATTTTTATTTTCGGGGTTGGGATGAGTTTATGATTTTTATTTTAGGGGTTGGGATGAATTTATGATTTTTATTTTGGGGGTTGGGATGAGTTTATGATTTTTATCTTAGGGGTTGGGATGAGTTTATGATTTTTATTTTGGGGGTTGGGATGAGTTTATGATTTTTATCTTCGGGGTTGGGATGAGTTTATGATTTTTATTTTATGGGTTGGGATGAGTTTATGATTTTTATTTTGGGGGTTGGGATGAGTTTATGATTTTTACTTGAGGGATAGGGATGAGTTTATTATTTTTATTTTCAGGGTTGAGATGAGTTGATGATTTTTATTTTAGGGGTTGGGATGAGATTATGATTTTTATTTTAGGGGTTGGGATGAGTTTATGATATTTATTTTCGGGGTTGGGATGAATTAATGATTTTTAATTTCGGGGTTGGGATGAGTTTATGATTTTTATTTTAGGGGTTGGGATGAGTTTATGGGTTGGGATGAGTTTATGCTTTTATTTTGGGGGTTGGGATGAGTTTATGATTTTTACTATAGGGGTAGGGATGAGTTTATGATTTTCATTTTCAGGGTTGGGATGAGTTTATGTTTTATTTTAGGGGTTGGGATGAGTTTATGGTTTTTATTTTTGGGGTTTGGGATGAGTTTATGATTTTTATTTTCGGGGTTGAGGTGAGTTTATGATATTAATTTTGGGGGTTGGGATGAGTTTATGATTTTTATTTTGGGGGTTGGGATGAGTTTATGATTTTTATTTTAGGGGTTGGGATGAGTTTATGATTTTTATTTTGGGGGTTGGGATGAGTTTATGATTTTTATTTTAGGGGTTGGGATGAGTTTATGATTTTTATTTTGGGGGTTGGGATGAGTTTATGATTTTTATTTTGGGGGTTGGGATGGGTTTATGATTTTTATTTTGGGGTTTGGATGACATTATGATTTTTATTTTGGGGTTTGGGATGAGTTTATGATTTTTACTTTAGGGGTAGGGATGAGTTTATGATTTTTATTTTGGGGGTTGGGATGAGTTTATGATTTTTATTTTATGGGTTGGGATGAGTTTATGATTTTTATTTTGGGGGTTGGGATGAGTTTATGATTTTTACTTTAGGGGTAGGGATGATTTTATGATTTTCAGGGTTGGGATGAGTTTATGATGTTTTATTTTAGGGGTTGGGATGAGTTTATGGTTTTTATTTTTGGGGTTTGGGATGAGTTTATGATTTTTATTTTCGGGGTTGAGATGAGTTTATGATATTAATTTTGGGGGTTGGGATGAATTTATGATTTTTATTTTGGGGGTTGGGATGAGTTTATGATTTTTATCTTAGGGGTTGGGATGAGTTTATGATTTTTATTTTGGGGGTTGGGATGAGTTTATGATTTTTATTTTGAAGTTCGGGATGAGTTTATGATTTTTATTTTGGGGGTTGGGATGAGTTTATGATTTTTATTTTTGGTGTTTGGGATGGGTTTATGATTTTTATTTTTGGGGTTGGCATGAGTTTATGATTTTTATTTTTGGGGTTTTGGATGAGTTTATGATTTTTATTTTGGGGGTTGGGATGAGTTTATGATTTTTATTTTGGGGGTTGGGATGAGTTTATGATTTTTATTTTATGGGTTGGGATGAGTTTATGATTTTTATTTTGGGGGTTGGGATGAGTTTATGATTTTTACTTTCGGGATAGGGATGAGTTTATTATTTTTATTTTCACGGTTGAGATGAGTTGATGATTTTTATTTTTGAGGTTTGGGATGAGTTTATGATTTTTATTTTAGGGGTTGGGATGAGTTTATGATATTTATTTTCGGGGTTGGGATGAATTAATGATTTTTAATTTCGGGGTTGGGATGAGTTTATGATTTTTATTTTAGGGGTTGGGATGAGTTTATGGGTTGGGATGAGTTTATGCTTTTATTTTGGGGGTTGGGATGAGTTTATGATTTTTACTATAGGGGTAGGGATAAGTTTATGATTTTCATTTTCAGGGTTGGGATGAGTTTATGTTTTATTTTAGGGGTTGGGATGAGTTTATGGTTTTTATTTTCGGGGTTGAGATGAGTTTATGATATTAATTTTGGGGGTTGGGATGTGTTTATGATTTTTATTTTGGGGGTTGGGATGAGTTTATGATTTTTATTTTAGGGGTTGGGATGAGTTTATGAATTTTATTTTGGGGGTTGGGATGAGTTTATGATTTTTATTTTAGGGTTTGGGATGAGTTTATGATTTTTATTTTAGGGGTTGGGATGAGTTTATGATTTTCATTTTTGGGGGTTGGGATGAGTTTATGATTTTTATTTTAGGGGTTGGGATGAGTGTATGATTTTTATTTTGGGGGTTGGTATGACTTCTTGATTTTTATTTTGGGGGATGTGATGGGTTTATGATTTTTATTCTAGGGGCTGGGATGAGTTTATGTTTTTTAGTTTAGGTGTTGGGATGAGTTTATGATATTTATTTTCGGGGTTGGGATGAATTAATGATTTTTAATTTCGGGGTTGGGATGAGTTTAGCATTTTTATTTTGGGGATTGGAATGAGTTTATGATTTTTATTTTGGGGGTTGGGATGAGTTTATGGGTTGGGATGAGTTTATGATTTTTATTTTGGGGGTTGGGATGAGTTTTTGATTTTTATTTTAGGGGTTGGGATGAGTGTATGATTTTTATTTTGGGGGTTGGGATGAGTTTTTGATTTTTATTTTGGGGGATGGGATGGGTTTATGATTTTTATTTTAGGGGTTGGGATGAGTTTATGATTTTTATTTTAGGGGTTGGATGAGTTTATGATATTTATTTTCGGGGTTGGGATGAATTAATGATTTTTAATTTCGGGGTTGGGATGAGTTTAGCATTTTTATTTTGGGGATTGGAATGAGTTTATGATTTTTATTTTGGGGGTTGGGATGAGTTTATGGGTTGGGATGAGTTTATGATTTTTATTTTGGGGGTTGGGATGAGTTTATGATTTTTACTTTAGGGGTAGGGATGAGTTTATGATTTTCATTTTCAGGGTTGGGATGAGTTTATGTTTTATTTTAGGGGTTGGGATGAGTTTATGGTTTTTATTTTTGGGGTTTGGGATGAGTTTATGATTTTTATTTTCGGGGTTGAGATGAGTTTATGATATTAATTTTGGGGGTTGGGATGAGTTTATGATTTTTATTTTGGGGGTTGGGATGAGTTTATGATTTTTATTTTAGGGGTTGGGATGAGTTTATGATTTTTATTTTTGGGGTTGGGATGAGTTTATGATTTTTATTTTAGGGGTTGGGATGAGTTCATGATTTTTATTTTAGGGGTTGGGATGAGTTTATGATTTTTATTTTGAGGTTTGGGATGAGTTTATGATTTTTATTTTTGGGGTTGGGATGGGTTTATGATTTTTATTTTGGGGTTTGGATGACATTATGATTTTTATTTTGGGGTTTGGGATGGGTTTATGATTTTTATTTTGGGGTTTGGGATGAGTTTATGATTTTTATTTTTGGGGTTTTGGATGAGTTTATGATTTTTCTTTTGGGGGTTGGGATGAGTTTATGATTTTTATTTTGGGGTTGGGATGAGTTTAGGATTTTTATTTTGGGGATTGGGATGAGTTTATGATTCTTATTTTGGGGGTTAGCATGAGTTTTTGACTTTTATTTTGGGGGTTGGAATGAGTTTATGATTTTTATTTTGGGGGTTGGGATGAGTTTATGATTTTTATTTTAGGGGTTGGGATGAGTTTATGATTTTCATTTTGGGGGTTGGGATGAGTTTATGATTTTTATTTTAGTGGTTGGGATGAGTGTATGATTTTTATTTTGGGGGTTGGGATGAGTTTATGATTTTTATTTTGGGGGAAGGGATGGGTTTATGATTTTTATTTTAGGGGTTGGGATGAGTTTATGATTTTTATTTTAGGGGTTGGGATGAGTTTATGATATTTATTTTCAGGGTTGGGATGAATTAATGATTTTTAATTTCGGGTTTTGGATGAGTTTAGCATTTTTATTTTGGGTATTGGAATGAGTTTATGATTTTTATTTTGGGGGTTGGGATGAGTTTATGGGTTGGGATGAGTTTATGATTTTTATTTTGGGGGTTGGGATGAGTTTATGATTTTTACTTTAGGGGTAGGGATGAGTTTATGATTTTCATTTTCAGGGTTGGGATGAGTTTATGTTTTATTTTAGGGGTTGGGATGAGTTTATGGTTTTTATTTTTGGGGTTTGGGATGAGTTTATGATTTTTATTTTCGGGGTTGAGATGAGTTTATGATATTAATTTTGGGGGTTGGGATGTGTTTATGATTTTTATTTTGGGGGTTGGGATGAGTTTATGATTTTTATTTTAGGGGTTGGGATGAGTTTATGATTTTTATTTTTGGGGTTGGGATGAGTTTATGATTTTTATTTTAGGGGTTGGGGTGAGTTCATGATTTTTATTTTAGGGGTTGGGATGAGTTTATGATTTTTATTTTGAGGTTTGGGATGAGTTGATGATTTTTATTTTGGGGGTTGGGATGAGTTTATGATTTTTATTTTGGGGGTTGGGATGAGTTTATGATTTTTTTTAATTTAGGGGTTGGGATGAGTTTATGATTTTTATTTTAGGGGTTTGGGATGAGTTTATGATTTTTATTTTATGGGTTGGGATGAGTTTATGATTTTTATTTTGGGGGTTGGGATGAGTTTATGATTTTTACTTTAGGGATAGGGATGAGTTTATTATTTTTATTTTCATGGTTGAGATGAGTTGATGATTTTTATTTTTGGGGTTTGGGATGAATTAATGATTTTTAATTTCGGGGTTGGGATGAGTTGATGATTTTTATTTTTGGGGTTTGGGATGAATTAATGATTTTTAATTTCGGGGTTGGGATGAGTTTAGCATTTTTATTTTGTGGATTGGAATGAGTTTATGATTTTTATTTTGGGGGTTGGGATGAGTTTATGGGTTGGGATGAGTTTATGATTTTTATTTTGGGGGTTGGGATGAGTTTATGATTTTCATTTAAGGGGTTGGGATGAGTTTATTATTTTTATTTTCGGGGTTGGGATGAGTTTATGATTTTTATTTTAGGGGTTGGGATGAATTTATGATTTTTATTTTGGGGGTTGGGATGAGTTTATGATTTTTATCTTAGGGGTTGGGATGAGTTTATGATTTTTATTTTGGGGGTTGGGATGAGTTTATGATTTTTATCTTAGGGGTTGGGATGAGTTTATGATTTTTATTTTATGGGTTGGGATGAGTTTATGATTTTTATTTTGGGGGTTGGGATGAGTTTATGATTTTTACTTGAGGGATAGGGATGAGTTTATTATTTTTATTTTCAGGGTTGAGATGAGTTGATGATTTTTATTTTAGGGGTTGGGATGAGATTATGATTTTTATTTTAGGGGTTGGGATGAGTTTATGATATTTATTTTCGGGGTTGGGATGAATTAATGATTTTTAATTTCGGGGTTGGGATGAGTTTATGATTTTTATTTTAGGGGTTGGGATGAGTTTATGGGTTGGGATGAGTTTATGCTTTTATTTTGGGGGTTGGGATGAGTTTATGATTTTTACTATAGGGGTAGGGATGAGTTTATGATTTTCATTTTCAGGGTTGGGATGAGTTTATGTTTTATTTTAGGGGTTGGGATGAGTTTATGGTTTTTATTTTTGGGGTTTGGGATGAGTTTATGATTTTTATTTTCGGGGTTGAGGTGAGTTTATGATATTAATTTTGGGGGTTGGGATGAGTTTATGATTTTTATTTTGGGGGTTGGGATGAGTTTATGATTTTTATTTTAGGGGTTGGGATGAGTTTATGATTTTTATTTTGGGGGTTGGGATGAGTTTATGATTTTTATTTTAGGGGTTGGGATGAGTTTATGATTTTTATTTTGGGGGTTGGGATGAGTTTATGATTTTTATTTTGGGGATTGGGATGGGTTTATGATTTTTATTTTGGGGTTATGAATGACATTATGATTTTTATTTTGGGGTTTGGGATGGGTTTATGATTTTTATTTTAGGATTTGGGATTAGTTTATGATTTTTATTTTGGGGGTTGGGATGAGTTTATGATTTTTATTTTATGGGTTGGGATGAGTTTATGATTTTTATTTTGGGGGTTGGGATGAGTTTATGATTTTTATTTTAGGGGTAGGGATGATTTTATGATTTTCAGGGTTGGGATGAGTTTATGATGTTTTATTTTAGGGGTTGGGATGAGTTTATGGTTTTTATTTTTGGGGTTTGGGATGAATTAATGATTTTTAATTTCTTGGTTGGGATGAGTTTATGATTTTTATTTTGGGGGTTGGGATGAGTTTATGATTTTTACTATAGGGGTAGGGATGAGTTTATGGGTTGGGATGAGTTTATGCTTTTATTTTGGGGGTTGGGATGAGTTTATGATATTTATTTTCGGGGATGGGATGAATTAATGATTTTTAATTTCGGGGTTGGGATGAGTTTATGATTTTTATTTTAGGGGTTGGGATGAGTTTATGGGTTGGGATGAGTTTATGCTTTTATTTTGGGGGTTGGGATGAGTTTATGATTTTTACTATAGGGGTAGGGATGAGTTTATGATTTTCATTTTCAGGGTTGGGATGAGTTTATGATGTTTTATTTTGGGGGTTGGGATGAGTTTATGATTTTTATCTTAGGGGTTGGGATGAGTTGATGATTTTTATTTTGGGGGTTGGGATGAGTTTATGATTTTTATATTAGGGGTTGGGATGAGTTTATGATTTTTATTGTGGGGTTTGGGATGAGTTTATGATTTTTATTTTGAAGTTCGGGATGAGTTTATGATTTTTATTTTGGGGGTTGGGATGAGTTTATGATTTTTATTTTTGGTGTTTGGGATGGGTTTATGATTTTTATTTTTGGGGTTGGCATGAGTTTATGATTTTTATTTTTGGGGTTTTGGATGAGTTTATGATTTTTATTTTGGGGGTTGGGATGAGTTTATGATTTTTATTTTGGGGGTTGGGATGAGTTTATGATTTTTATTTTATGGGTTGGGATGAGTTTATGATTTTTATTTTGGGGGTTGGGATGAGTTTATGATTTTTACTTTAGGGATAGGGATGAGTTTATTATTTTTATTTTCAGGGTTGAGATGAGTTGATGATTTTTATTTTTGGGGTTTGGGATGAGTTTATGATTTTTATTTTAGGGGTTGGGATGAGTTTATGATATTTATTTTCGGGGTTGGGATGAATTAATGATTTTTAATTTCGGGGTTGGGATGAGTTTATGATTTTTATTTTAGGGGTTGGGATGAGTTTATGGGTTGGGATGAGTTTATGCTTTTATTTTGGGGGTTGGGATGAGTTTATGATTTTTACTATAGGGGTAGGGATGAGTTTATGATTTTCATTTTCAGGGTTGGGATGAGTTTATGTTTTATTTTAGGGGTTGGGATGAGTTTATGGTTTTTATTTTTGGGGTTTGGGATGAGTTTATGATTTTTATTTTCGGGGTTGAGATGAGTTTATGATATTAATTTTGGGGGTTGGGATGAGTTTATGATTTTTATTTTGGGGGTTGGGATGAGTTTATGATTTTTATTTTAGGGGTTGGGATGAGTTTATGATTTTTATTTTGGGGGTTGGGATGAGTTTATGATTTTTATTTTAGGGGTTGGGATGAGTTTATGATTTTTATTTTAGGGGTTGGGATGAGTTTATGATTTTCATTTTGGGGGTTGGGATGAGTTTATGATTTTTATTTTAGGGGTTGGGATGAGTGTATGATTTTTATTTTGGGGTTGGGATGACTTCCTGATTTTTATTTTGGGGGATGGGATGGGTTTATGATTTTTATTTTAGGGGTTGGGATGAGTTTATGATTTTTATTTTAGGGGTTGGGATGAGTTTATGATATTTATTTTCGGGGTTGGGATGAATTAATGATTTTTAATTTCGGGGTTGGGATGAGTTTAGCATTTTTATTTTGCGGATTGGAATGAGTTTATGATTTTTATTTTGCGGGTTGGGATGAGTTTATGGGTTGGGATGAGTTTATGATTTTTATTTTGCGGGTTGGGATGATTTTATGATTTTTATTTTGGGGGTTGGGATGAGTTTTTGATTTTTATTTTGGGGGATGGGATGGGTTTATGATTTTTATTTTAGGGGTTGGGATGAGTTTATGATTTTTATTTTAGGGGTTGGGATGAGTTTATGATATTTATTTTCGGGGTTGGGATGAATTAATGATTTTTAATTTCGGGGTTGGGATGAGTTTAGCATTTTTATTTTGGGGATTGGAATGAGTTTATGATTTTTATTTTGGGGGTTTGGGATGAGTTTATGGGTTGGGATGAGTTTATGATTTTTATTTTGGGGGTTGGGATGAGTTTATGATTTTTACTTTTGGGGTAGGGATGAGTTTATGATTTTCATTTTCAGGGTTGGGATGAGTTTATGATTTTTATTTTAGGGGTTGGGATGAGTTTATGATTTTTATTTTAGGGGTTGGGATGAGTTTATGATATTTATTTTCGGGGTTGGGATGAATTCATGATTTTTAATTTTGGGGTTGGGATGAGTTTCGCATTTTTATTTTGGGGATTGGAATGAGTTTATGATTTTTATTTTGGGGGTTTGGGATGAGTTTATGGGTTGGGATGAGTTTATGATTTTTATTTTGGGGATTGGGATGAGTTTATGATTTTTACTTTAGGGGTAGGGATGAGTTTATGATTTTCATTTTCAGGGTTGGGATGAGTTTATGTTTTATTTTAGGGGTTGGGATGAGTTTATGGTTTTTATTTTTGGGGTTTGGGATGAGTTTATGATTTTTATTTTCGGGGTTGAGATGAGTTTATGATATTAATTTTGGGGGTTGGGATGAGTTGATGATTTTTATTTTGGGGGTTGGGATGAGTTTATGATTTTTATATTAGGGGTTGGGATGAGTTTATGATTTTTATTGTGGGGTTTGGGATGAGTTTATGATTTTTATTTTGAAGTTCGGGATGAGTTTATGATTTTTATTTTGGGGGTTGGGATGAGTTTATGATTTTTATTTTTGGTGTTTGGGATGGGTTTATGATTTTTATTTTTGGGGTTGGCATGAGTTTATGATTTTTATTTTTGGGGTTTTGGATGAGTTTATGATTTTTATTTTGGGGGTTGGGATGAGTTTATGATTTTTATTTTGGGGGTTGGGATGAGTTTATGATTTTTATTTTATGGGTTGGGATGAGTTTATGATTTTTATTTTGGGGGTTGGGATGAGTTTATGATTTTTACTTTAGGGATAGGGATGAGTTTATTATTTTTATTTTCAGGGTTGAGATGAGTTGATGATTTTTATTTTTGGGGTTTGGGATGAGTTTATGATTTTTATTTTAGGGGTTGGGATGAGTTTATGATATTTATTTTCGGGGTTGGGATGAATTAATGATTTTTAATTTCGGGGTTGGGATGAGTTTATGATTTTTATTTTAGGGGTTGGGATGAGTTTATGGGTTGGGATGAGTTTATGCTTTTATTTTGGGGGTTGGGATGAGTTTATGATTTTTACTATAGGGGTAGGGATAAGTTTATGATTTTCATTTTCAGGGTTGGGATGAGTTTATGTTTTATTTTAGGGGTTGGGATGAGTTTATGGTTTTTATTTTTGGGGTTTGGGATGAGTTTATGATTTTTATTTTCGGGGTTGAGATGAGTTTATGATATTAATTTTGGGGGTTGGGATGAGTTTATGATTTTTATTTTGGGGGTTGGGATGAGTTTATGATTTTTATTTTAGGGGTTGGGATGAGTTTATGATTTTTATTTTGGGGGTTGGGATGAGTTTATGATTTTTATTTTAGGGGTTGGGATGAGTTTATGATTTTTATTTTAGGGGGTTGGGATGAGTTTATGATTTTCATTTTGGGGGTTGGGATGAGTTTATGATTTTTATTTTAGGGGTTGGGATGAGTGTATGATTTTTATTTTGGGGGTTGGGATGAGTTCTTGATTTTTATTTTGGGGGATGGGATGGGTTTATGATTTTTATTTTAGGGGTTGGGATGAGTTTATGATTTTTATTTTAGGGGTTGGGATGAGTTTATGATATTTATTTTCGGGGTTGGGATGAATTAATGATTTTTAATTTCGGGGTTGGGATGAGTTTAGCATTTTTATTTTGGGGATTGGAATGAGTTTATGATTTTTATTTTGCGGGTTGGGATGAGTTTATGGGTTGGGATGAGTTTATGATTTTTATTTTGGGGGTTGGGATGAGTTTATGATTTTTATTTTGGGGGTTGGGATGAGTTTTTGATTTTTATTTTGGGGGATGGGATGGGTTTATGATTTTTATTTTAGGGGTTGGGATGAGTTTATGATTTTTATTTTGGGGGTTGGGATGAGTTTATGATTTTTACTTTAGGGGTAGGGATGAATTAATGATTTTTAATTTCGGGGTTGGGATGAGTTTAGCATTTTTATTTTGGGGATTGGAATGAGTTTATGATTTTTATTTTGTGGGTTGGGATGAGTTTATGGGTTGGGATGAGTTTATGATTTTTATTTTGGGGGTTGGGATGAGTTTATGATTTTTACTTTAGGGGTAGGGATGAGTTTATGATTTTCATTTTCAGGGTTGGGATGAGTTTATGTTTTATTTTAGGGGTTGGGATGAGTTTATGGTTTTTATTTTAGGGGTTGGGATGAGTTTATGATATTTATTTTCGGGGTTGGGATGAATTAATGATTTTTAATTTCGGGGTTGAGATGAGTCTAGCATTTTTATTTTGGGCCTTGCAATGAGTTTATGATTTTTATTTTGGGGGTTGGGAGGAGTTTATGGGTTGGGATGAGTTTATGATTTTTATTTTGGGGGTTGGGATGAGTTTATGATTTTTACTTTAGGGGTAGGGATGAGTTTATGATTTTCATTTTCAGGGTTGGGATGAGTTTATGTTTTATTTTAGGGGTTGGGATGAGTTTATGGTTTTTATTTTTGGGGTTTGGGATGAGTTTATGATTTTTATTTTCGGGGTTGAGATGAGTTTATGATATTAATTTTGGGGGTTGGGATGAGTTTATGATTTTTATTTTGGGGGTTGGGATGAGTTTATGATTTTTATTTTAGGGGTTGGGATGAGTTTATGATTTTTATTTTTGGGGTTGGGATGAGTTTATGATTTTTATTTTAGGGGTTGGGATGAGTTCATGATTTTTATTTTATTTTGTGGGTTGGGATGAGTTTATGATTTTTATTTTTGGGGTTGGGATGCGTTTATGATTTTTATTTTGGGGGTTTGGATGACATTATGATTTTTATTTTGGGGTTTGGGATGGGTTTATGATTTTTATTTTGGGGTTTGGGATGAGTTTCTGATTTTTATTTTTGGGGTTTTGGATGAGTTTATGATTTTTCTTTTGGGGGTTGGGATGAGTTTATGATTTTTATTTTGGGGTTGGGATGAGTTTAGGATTTTTATTTTGGGGATTGGGATGAGTTTATGATTCTTATTTTGGGGGTTAGCATGAGTTTTTGACTTTTATTTTGGGGGTTGGGATGAGTTTATGATTTTTATTTTGGGGGTTGGGATGAGTTTATGATTTTTATTTTAGGGGTTGGGATGAGTTTATGATTTTCATTTTGGGGGTTGGGATGAGTTTATGATTTTTATTTTAGGGGTTGGGATGAGTGTATGATTTTTATTTTGGGGGTTGGGATGAGTTTATGATTTTTATTTTGGGGGAAGGGATGGGTTTATGATTTTTATTTTAGGGGTTGGGATGAGTTTATGATTTTTATTTTAGGGGTTGGGATGAGTTTATGATATTTATTTTCGGGGTTGGGATGAATTAATGATTTTTAATTTCGGGGTTGGGATGAGTTTATGATTTTTATTTTGGGGATTGGAATGAGTTTATGATTTTTATTTTGGGGGTTTGGGATGAGTTTATGGGTTGGGATGAGTTTATGATTTTTATTTTGGGGGTTGGGATGAGTTTATGATTTTTACTTTAGGGGTAGGGATGAGTTTATGATTTTCATTTTCAGGGTTGGGATGAGTTTATGTTTTATTTTAGGGGTTGGGATGAGTTTATGGTTTTTATTTTTGGGGTTTGGGATGAGTTTATGATTTTTATTTTCGGGGTTGAGATGAGTTTATGATATTAATTTTGGGGGTTGGGATGAGTTTATGATTTTTATTTTGGGGGTTGGGATGAGTTTATGATTTTTATTTTAGGGGTTGGGATGAGTTTATGATTTTTATTTTTGGGGATGGGATGAGTTGATGATTTTTATTTTAGGGGTTGGGATGAGTTCATGATTTTTATTTTAGGGGTTGGGATGAGTTTATGATTTTTATTTTGAGGTTTGGGATGAGTTGATGATTTTTTTTAATTTAGGGGTTGGGATGAGTTTATGATTTTTATTTTAGGGGTTGGGATGAGTTTATGATTTTTATTTTATGGCTTGAGATGAGTTTATGATTTTTATTTTGGGGGTTGGGATGAGTTTATGATTTTTACTTTAGGGATAGGGATGAGTTTATTATTTTTATTTTCATGGTTGAGATGAGTTGATGATTTTTATTTTTGGGGTTTGGGATGAGTTTATGATTTTTATTTTAGGGGTTGGGATGAGTTTATGATATTTATTTTCGGGGTTGGGATGAATTAATGATTTTTAATTTCGGGGTTGGGATGAGTTTAGCATTTTT
>NW_028222005.1:75500-90500 GCF_056783735.1 Eptatretus burgeri
CTCCGCCCACTTTTCATAAGGTATTTTTTCTAAGCCACGCCCACTTTTCCTAAGCCCCGCCCACTTTTGCTAAGCTCCGCCCACTTTTCATAAGGTATTTTTCCTAAGCCACGCCCACTTTTCCTAAGCTCCGCCTACTTTTGCTAAGCCCCGCCCACTCTTACATCATTTCCAGTTCATCTCTGACTCACAAAGAAATCACTAGAAAATTACAGGATGTTATGGTTTTGAAAAATTTCCCAATGAAGGCTTGCCTAGGCTTGCCCAGGGAATTTCCAAAGGAAACCACACCCACCAGTCTTTCTCTATAAAAGCTTCAAACCCAGGCTCCATTTTAAACATTTGTTCTTGCTGGCAATGGTGTTCTGTGTGCTTGTCTCCAAACTCTCTGTCTTCTATGGAACTAAACCTTCAAGTTGATGAACTGGATTCAAACCTCTTATCTATTGAGGTAAGATTTTTTATTTTCCTATTTTCAAACTTTGATTGAAGCATACTCATTTAATAATTAAATAACTTAATTAATACATTATTATTTTCTCTCACAGGAAATTGTATCTGAAAATACTGCTTTTGCTACAACTTGGGGGGAAATTGTTGGCTTGGTTGAAGACCTTGAGTGGGATGACTTTGGTGTTCCTTGGAACTCTCTGTCTTCTATGGAACTAAACCTTCAAGTTGATGAACTGGATTCAAACCTCTTATCTATTGAGGTAAGATTTTTTATTTTCCTATTTTCAAACTTTGATTGAAGCATACTCATTTAATAATTAAATAACTTAATTAATACATTATTATTTTCTCTCACAGGAAATTGTGTCTGAAATACGAAATGAAAATACTGCTTTTGCTACAACTTGGGGCGAAATTGTTGGCTTGGTTGAAGACCTTATGAGCGACCAAGACCCACAGAACGAGTTCGTCCTTGATGACCCAACCAAAGAGTTATACCTTGGAGACCAGCAAAATCCTGAAAAAGAGTTTTACAGCAATAGTACTCATTGTGAGTTATCAAGACAATACCCACTGAACAAGTTATACCTTGATGAGCCAGAATACAAGTTTTACCTTGGAGACTCACAAATTTTGAAAAAATCAGTAAATGAGTTCTGCCTTGATGGTTTAAATAACTACCTTGGAGACTCAGGAAAAGGGTTTTGCCAAGATGGTTCTAAATATGGGGCCTACCTTGGAGACTCACAAATTTTGAAAAAATCAGTAAATGAGTTCTGCCTTGATGGTTTAAATAACTACCTTGGAGACTCAGGAAAAGGGTTCTGCCAAGATGGTTCTAAATATGGGGCCTACCTTGGAGACTCACAAATTTTGAAAAATCAGTAAATGAGTTCTGCCTTGATGGTTTAAATAACTACCTTGGAGACTCAGGAAAAGGGTTCTGCCAAGATGGTTCTAAATATGGGGCCTACCTTGGAGACTCACAAATTTTGAAAAAATCAGTAAATGAGTTATCCTTAAGAGACTTTGTAAGTTGGTTTTACTTTGAATACTTGAAATGTGGGTTCTGGATTGATAACTCACAATGTGATACATATCTTGGAAACTCAACGGGAATGTGGTTATACCTTGAAGACTTGGAAAGTTGGGTTTATGTTGAACACTTGAAACTTTTTTGGGGGCTTTTATTTATTTATTTATTTATTTATTATTATTATTATTTTATTTATTTATATTTTGGAGACTTTTGGAGTTGCTATCACTCTTTGGGATCTAAACCTATCGATGTAGTTCTTTGTCGGATGGTGCTTGATGGGAGCAAGATCAAGAAAGTTCTGGGAAGAAAGTGCAGGCTTACTCCCTCTTTCTACGTCATCAAACCTGAAAGCCTTAAAAGACAGAATTGGAAGAAGAGAAAAAAAAAACAAAAAATATACATTGTTCGTTCTGGGAAGAAAGTGCAGGCTTACTCCCTCTTTCTACGTCATCAAACCTGAAAGCCTTAAAAGACAGAATTGGAAGAAGAAAAAAAAAAAAACGTAAAAATATATATATCTTCTTCTTCTCCTTTCGGCTGCTCCCGTTAGGGGTCGCCACAGCGGATCATCCGATCCGCATAGTGATTTGGCACATGTTTTACGCCGGATGCCCTTCCTGACGCAACCCTGGTCGCCTCTTACGACACAGGGATATGGTACACCTATTTTAACCGGGGTATACACCGGCCCAGTACACTGGTACTCATTTCGCCGACCTCGGAAGGATGACAGGCTGAGTCAACCCCCTGGTGTATTAATTCAGTGGCCCAACGGGGCTTGAACTCAGGACCTTTTAGATCCCAAGCCGCTGCCCTAACCACTGCGCCAACACACCAGGCGTAAAAATATATATATATATAGGTGGAAATCTCATTTTGAAAAAGACATTGTGTTGGGCGAGGATTGAGTTAGGGTTGAGATTTTGAATGTGAGGGTTAGGGTTGAGATTTTGAATGTGAGGGTTGGGACACACACACATACACATCAACAAACAAAAGTTAAGCCTTGACTATTCAGTTGAGGATTCTGTGTTTGGGGTTCACAGATCTAAGAACGTCCCCCTTGACACACATTATATACTGTTATACACCTCGGACTTGGCCCTCGAGTGTCCACAACGGTGTATAGTAGGAGGGAGTGAAGCGCCAACCTATTGCTCCCATTGCACACACACACACAAACAAAAGTTAAGCCTTGACTATTCAGTTGAGGATTCTGTGTTTGGGGTTCACAGATCTAAGAACGTCCCCCTTGACACACATTATATACTGTAATACACCTCGGACTTGTTCCTCTAGTGTCCACAAAGGTGTATTATATGCTTAGTTTTGTCTTTTGTAATTCCTGTGAATAAAATGAACCTAAAATCTCTTCCCCTTCCAAATCATATATTTTATAAGTCCAAGGAACTGTATCTATTACATCAACAATTTTAAAAAGTTCTTTCGTCCATCGTTCAGTAAAACCCTTTTCAAAATGAGATTTCCACCTATATATTCTTACGATATCACCAACTTTGAACTTAGGTTTTCTGACATTAATCTCTTTTTTCATATTTTAATTTTGTAAATGTTTCTGATGGCTTCATATTCGTTGACGTGTGAATCGTGTCATTATACTTATCCACAATATCCTGAATAAAAGATGACCATTGTTGTGAACCGAGTTGTGTGAATTTTTTATATAGTCTCTCTTTTAAGGTACGATTAAAACGTTCAACAACAACTGCCTTCCCTTCATTAAAGGTACTGTATAATGTAATACTGTTATTTTTTAGAAAATTCATAAATGTCTTGTTATAAAACTCTCTACCCTCATCAGTCCACAATTTCTTAGGTTTTCTCTTACTTTTATTAAATATCTGTTGAAAAGCTAACATAAGAGTATTACCTGTTTTGTTTTTTAAAGGGACAACCCACGCATATCTACTCCTCAAATCAATAACGGTTAAAGCATACTTGTACCCTTTATCATTATTGAGTTCAATCAAATCAGCAGACCAGATATAATCAACTTCCTTGGAATAAACTTTCCTTCTCTGAAACTTTGTGAATATTGGTTTATGTAATTCATCAGCTAATTGCTCTTCAGTCTTAATGGCATCATTAGAGCCTATAAGTTTTTTGAATTTCCAAGTCCAAGTTTCAATTTAGCACTAATCATCTTCTTCACGATGAACCTATCAACTTTTTCTCTCAAGGTTGGATTTTGTATCAGAGACAAATTATATAACATTTCTCTATCGGCTTCATGCTTTTCTTCCAACGTTGTGGTATTCCCATAATCAATATCGTGTCTCATGCACACTTCATCAACTCTATTGATTGGTTTACTCCAGGATTTAGGATTGTCTGCCTCATCTAATCTTTTATCCAAGTTTGTGCCTGGACCACAGAAAGAATACCCTGGAAGATGTAATTCCCCTGGTATTCCAGTAGTTGTAAATTTACTTCCTGATAAAAACTTTTGTATATCTCCTCCGAGTTTGTGTTTGGAGATAAATTGATTTTTTTTTGAACCACACACCGAACATATACCTTTTTGTATAACCCTGTTATTTTTACTTTTAATATATGAAATATTTTTAGTATTAGTTTTCTTTTACATTTGAGACAATAACTCATTTATTTATGAGAAAAATTTCTGCAGAGTGCAAAAACCTTTTTAGTTTCCAACATGCACATTTGAATCTTAATTTTAAAACATAAAGAATCCTTAGAAATGCCTTCACTCTCTCCTCCATTTATTTAAGAAAAACTTGAATTAAAATACATGTCTTCTCGATGTCGATAGTCTTGTCGAAAGTATTGCAAATAGACTTTTTAATTCTTTGTATTCCTCCCTGGTGAGATAAGTTAATTTCTTTAATACCTCTATTCTTTTTTGAATCTCACTGGTTTCCATATTTTGATATTTATTCATTCTCTCTCTTTCCTCCCTCTCTCTCTTCTCTCTTTCCTCCTTCTCTCTCTCCTCCTCCTCCTTTTCCTCCTCTTCCCTCTCTTCTTCAACTCCTTCCTCATCCCTTACTATACTTGAATCGTTTACACCCCATAGAATATTATACATATATTCATCAGGATTTCTTGTTATTCCTGTATCCAAAATAATTTTTTTACAACAGGATACCAATAAAATTTCTTTTGAATTTCTAAAAGAGCCTTACCTTTTCTTAACCTTATAATTTTTTCATTATTTAACATTCTAATTAAATCTAAAGTTGTTGGTTTATCAACATCAGCATAATGCCAATCTTTTATTGAAAATACCTCATTCTTATGTTGTAGAACATATTTATTAAAATACCGAATACCCTTTTCTTGAAGGTATGCTTGAACACAGAAATGATAATTTTCTTGAAGCCTTCTTGCTGTCATTTATGTATTAGAAATATATGTTAGAATAATATTATGGCACGAAACACCTCCCCATCTTCCCATAGTTAAATCATTTTGTATTTCCTTACTTATTATATATAATCCTGTTTTTTCTGTTTTCATGAGATAAACAAGGGCAAAACCATTATTATATTTACCCTTATTAAATTCTTTTATTTGTTGTTTACTAATCGTGGCTCCACAAAACTCATTCTCGATACCAAGTGGATAATATTCTTCCTTACGAGACTGATTTAATTGTTCCAGGTCTTCGAGGTTAATTTTAAATGACCAATTATACCCTAAATCATTCATATCATACCCCCATTGTTCTATTCTCATACAAACGATACGCCCTTCTTTATAAAAATTTATTTTAATTCGAACTGTGAATTCTGTATGACCTGGAGATAATATCAACACTTCTGTATCTTTAGAATACACAGCCGTTTTATTTAAGTATATATATTGTGATAAATCGCTTAATCTCACCAAGTCATTCGCGTCAGTCGGGCTTGGATAATTTTTTAATTTATAAGCATTTTTCATGTTAATATTTTTGTTTATATTATATTTATATCGTTCAGCCTGTGCCTTTGTGTAATAATTTGATAAATCAATATCCAGTTCTTGAGATACACCAAAGATAGAACCATCTTTACCAACATAAGTCATTTATATTAGATTAAAAATAATATCATAAAATTTTTTATTTTTGTTGAGTTGAAATAACACATATAGACATAATTGACCACAACACTTGGAATTTAATTCTTGGACTTGAAATGTTTGATAAACACCATTCTGTAAGAATTTTATGACTTCAACAGGTGGTGGAAGACCAAAACTATCAAAATAATATTTGTCTTGACTATTAAAAATACAAACCCAATGAGAACCGTTCCCATCATTATCTTCTAAGTTCATAATAATATTCTTTGTATGTTTCGACACATTTGTTAATTCATCTCTCATACAAATAACCACATTATGAATTTTTAATTTCTTACAATATTTGGCAAGTTGTAAATTTGATGTTGTATTCTTTCCAAATTCTTTCAACCACTCATCAATGCTCATTTATTTATTAGAAAGATATAATCCATTACCTCTTTTCGTTAATTTTACACCTGCTTGTGCTATAGAAGAAAGCATATCTCCAACTAACAATCTCGCTTTATCAGGCAGACCTTCAAGTTTTTCAGCAAAATCTACAATTACACCACTTCCACTAATTTGTTTCTCCAACTCTTTGTTATGTCTTTCCAATTCTTTTTGAGCCTGGAGTTGAGCCTTCCTTTCGTTGGCAGTTTTGACCGCTGTTGAAATACCACCCGTCAATGCTCCAACCGCACTTAAACCAGCAAATAAAGGAATTAGAAATGGGAGAAATCCTCCACTCGTCTCTCTTATTGAATATTTTTTCAACATTGGTTTTGTCATTTTAATTTTAAGTGAGCCAGTGTCATTCAAGATTTTAACCTGTTCTCTTGTGAGCAAAACATCAATTCTTACTGCTCCTTTTCTCTGAATTGTATTAACATTAATCGTACAAGGCTTTTGATTTTGAACACAAGATGATAGTTTATGAAGATTGATTTGATTAACATATACCCCAGTTGGTACTTTGCCACTCATTTATTTAACAAAAAATTATGTGAGACTAATCATCACACCATTATCTGTATTAATCTGCAATTCTGTTTCTTCCAAAAGCAAACAATATGTATCAACTTCTTCACTCTCTCCTCTTTCAATGTATAGGGAAGTATCCACTCGATTAGACTTTATAGTTTCTTTTTGAGCGCTCAGGTCAAACGTATAGATTGTATACAAACTTTTAAATGCTGTCATATCCAAAATAGGTTCTTTATTTCCATTACTTTCACACACCTTTTGGTAAGACTTGTATGCTTCAGCAAAATCATTTTTTTCCCAATTAATTTCCAATCTATCTCGTGGATAAAATGTTCCATCTAGAGAAACGCGAAGTTGTTTCACCTTAGCATTATCACTCAATGCATTATTCTTATCAGTCGCAGTATCACCATCTGGCTTTTTAAAAATCATCCACAGATATCGTGGCTTTCCTTCCAGAACACCCAAATTCCACGTGTAAGTAGTTTGATTGAGTTTAACGTGTTGACATCTTCTTTTGAGGTATGATACACTGAGTGGTCTCTTTGAGTTAAGTCTTCGATTCAACATCTCTTCTGTTTTAAGATTAGGAGTATATTCACTGATATACCAACTCATCTCCTCAATTACAAATTTATTCTGATCACCAAAAGCATTACCAACACCAAAAAGCAATCTATTTTCATTATGATTCCTTTGTAGTTGAAAGCTAATTTTAAGAGCATACAGAACTTTATCATAATCCACAAAATCCAAATATACCTTTTAAGAGGAACTGCCACAGTAAAACTATTTTCTGCTTTTGTATCATCATTATACATTCCTTTCCTTTGAATATATCCAGGGTCTGTGTTTGTTCCCGTTGACATATCAGGAATAAAACCTTCGACAGACCCCTTTCCCATTCTATCACTGAATGTATAGAGTGTAAATTTCATCATTTCAGATACAGCAGAGACATAATCAACCGCTTCAACTTCTTGTGTTCCAATATACAATCGCACACTATCAAACATTTTCCAGAAGAAATCATTTACAAGTGTAGCGTTTGTGTTATTCCCAGCCTTAGTGAATTTAAATTTACACAACAAGAAACTTTCGGAGAGATTCAAATAGGTTTGTTGATTATTTATTTCAAAACTTTTTGTACCATTTGTATTCCAGTCTGTTCCAGTTATTGCATTTACCTTGAAGTAATCTTCTTTTTAGTGGAGTTTGAGATAATAATAGTATCATCCAAATCATAGATACTATCAATTGCTTCCATACTTGTATTTATTTAGGAAAAAAGATGTTAAAACTTTTTGAAACCCTGATCCAAGTATTTGAATTATTTTCTGTCGTTCTTGGGGGGACAACTGAGTTTTACCTTTCTTAATTTCTTTTATTGCTTGTAATTTATGAGATTCTTTCTGAGCATCTTTTATACTCTTTACAGCACCTGCTACATTTCCCACAGCAGAAGCAGTTGAACCAATTAGGTCTTTATGTTTAAGAATAGTTGAACCAATACCCATGAGAGTATCAATTATCCCATCTCCTCTAAATTGATGTCCGACACCCCTTTGTCTCTTAGGTTTATAGTATCCTCTACCAAGATACATACCTTCACCCTTGTAGTACGGGGAAAGGAACATCCCATCCCCTGTAATTATTTTATATTTTCCCAACTCGTGCTTCCTCACAATAACCATCGTATTTATTTATTGAAAAACTTCACGTAGGTGAATTCTGATGGATATAACTTCTCCATTAAAAGAAATCACACGATTATCTTGGTCGGTTATCCTAAAATTTACTCTGTGTATGGTTTTTCCTGACACAGGTAGATAAACCAAATTTTTAGGCTCCATATTGAATTTATAACCAATTGGGGTTGAGTATGCGCTGAATGAAAATATTGTATTTGTTTTTAATCCATCATTATAAGCACCATCAATCAAATCACAGTGAATTAACACCGAATTTATTCCTGAGGATATTTGAATGACATTATCACTGTAAAACGTCCCATTAGTTTCAATCTTTTTGAGGAGAAACCTAATAACTCTCTAAATGAATTATCAATTGTGAAATCAACCTTGTAGTTATTTTTAACTTTAATCGTTGATTTTGAAGTATGTTTTTGAATGTTTATAACAATATTTTTTGGTTCATCACCCTGTTCTTTCATAAGACGAGCAATTTCGGAAGATATTTGAGAAATCTCGTATGCTCCGGGTGAGACTGTTATCGTTTTGTATCCACTTCCCGGATTATAACTAAACTTGTCATTTTTCTCGGTTATATTAAATAAGGTATTATAAGTCTCCATGGACAATAAAGATGCCTCATATTCTTTTGTTGTGTCAAGTTGTAGTGGGTATGGGAATGAAGATGTGTGGTCGCTTGTTGTGAAATTAAAACTCAGGATTGTGCTTCTCATCTTATTTAATATGAGATAAAATGTCTTTATATTGAGATTTATTAATTATTTTCATGTTCATCAACTGATCTAAAATGGCTGATGCTTCATTAAAACAATTGTTATTTCCAGCCTTCTTACTGCCGAACAACAATAACAGTCTATTAACTAATTGCGATGGGTCATTTGGAAGAAAACTAATACCTGAACCAAGGATACTTAAAGCCTGAATAATGTGTTTCTCCTTCTCATTCTTCCTACTTTTACCAGAAAGAATAACCTTATAATTTAGAGTGTTCAGCAAATCAATATATACTCTATCATCATTATTTTTCATATCCAATGGTTTATCAATATACTTTGATTCATCCCTCACAGTTGAACCTTGTCTTCCATCTTTTGTGAGAAGAAACATTAATCTCGGAGTTAGTTTAACAGGGAGTTGAGCAGAACTTAAGAACCTTAATTCATCATTAAATATCAATACCTTTTCTTGAACAAGATGAAATATTGCTGGTTGTTCTGTTGGAATGAGTCCTGCTTTGGTTTTTGAATCCGCTGAATATTCATTGTTTTGAACAGCATTCACAATATAATCAGGGGGTTGATTAATCTCTTCCAGTTGTTGAAATAAACCTTCATCATCATATTCTAATTCTCCTAAATGCTCTAATTCTTCCTCCGTCATTTGACTGAAATCTTTTAACATTTGAAGCTTTCTAGGAGTATATTCTACTGTGGGAACTGTGGAAACATCTTTCATTTTTTCTTGGGAAGTTTTTAAAAGTGGTTTAAAAAATTTCTCTTGTTTTTCAAATGCTTCTTCGCCCGTTAGTTTCTGTCTGCGTTTCTTCTTTATGTCTTCCTGTTGTTTTACAACTTTTGAAACCAACTCTTGATGTTCCTTAAATCTTCTTGCTCTTTCTTTTGTATCCATTTATTTATTGTAAAATATCATTTAATGAATTGTAAAGATCAACAGGGAAATTTTCCTTTTCTTCATCATTCAAGTAGATGTGTTCAAATAAATCCTTTTCTTTAAATATTTCATCAAATTCTTTATTAACATTAATGCGAGTTGTAATTTCTTCTTCACTAATCCTTGCATCTCTGCTTTTCATACGTTTGTGTTGAGTTTCTTCATCAACATCAAAACCGAATGATAAAATCTTCACTCCGCTCAGATATTTAATAATTTGTCTCGTTCCTTCTGGATTAGTTTCTAATATCCCAACACCACCAGATTTTAGTTTCTTTAACTCACTCTTACAATGTGAATATTTTGTTGTACCAAGAGAAACCTCCTCAAATATTTGTCCTTCATTCCTCAATCGCATATGTTCCTCCACTGAAATATAGTGATAATCTTCACCTTTTACTTCTCCAGGTCTTATTGCTCTAGTTGTTGTTGATACAATGCGTATCACGGGGTGTTTTTTAAGTAAATTTACAATATTCTCATTTGTACTACACAAGAACCTTGATTTATGAAAGTTTTTTCCAGAAGCAGATTTACCCACAAGATTTATAATAATAGTTGTCATTTATATATGTAATTGTTTATAAAACAAAAAATATATCCCTTAATATCTCATCTTGTTTCACAACAATATATTTATATTTTTCAGTCGTGTGCTTCATATAATCCTCAAATTTCTTTTTACTACATAATGTAGAACAATTATCTCTCCAAAAATTATTGATATCTATTGAATTTAACTTGAATAAAATAAAAGTATTAGCATTGTTTCTGATGGAACGACGAGGAAGTTGAAAGTACGATTGACTAAGATAAATACAATTACAAGAAGAATGTCTCCCTCTTGTGTAGTAGCTGTCCATTACCGTTTGGTTTCTCTCATTAACACAATCATCAAAGATAACGAGGTTCTTTTTTGATTTATCCAAATCTTGGGAGACGGTATATCATCCGTATTATCACTAAGAATACAAGTTATAAGATTTGATTTCTTTTTACATCTCTGTGTATCACAAAATAGTTGAATTATATCTTCAATGTTATAATCATTTAGGTTTTTTGACGTTTAAATAAACCTATTATATCTTCTTTTGAAGACCAGCATTAAAACCTTGTGAGAGTAGTTGATACTCTGGTTGAAAAACTCGACTTTGTGAAAATTATTAAATTATCATAATCTAAAAAGTTGGGAGTGAGGAGCATTTTTAAAAGTAAGCAGGTTTTTCCACATCCACTTGAACCAACTATGAGACATCTTAATGAATTTGGGAGATTTTTATGGTTGTTAAATTTTATCTTATTTTCCCAAATAGGTAAAAAATCATTCATTTATATATTTGAAAAACAGGTTATTTAATTTATTATTGGCTTTTTTAGAAACTCTATATTTTATCCTAAGTTCAGGTTTAATTTCAAGATAATCCATTATTTTATTTATACAATATCTTGTGTTGATATTTCCCTGAAAATTACATCCATGAATAATATACAACAACAATCCTTTGAACATTTCTCTTATACGTTCAGTTTCTTCCCTTGTAAGGAAAGGTGTGTTATCATCCTCATACTTTACATTCATTTCTCTAATCAATCTTGTAAAGTAATTCATTTTTGGTGTAAATCTAAAAGAATTATTTTCCTTTTTATATTTTTATTATCATTAATTAGAAGATAATCACAGAATATACATTGTTTATAGGCTTTTGACTCTGTGTTTAATCCCCGTCTTTCACACGCAGGACAATTTTCAAATTTGTCATATGGAGAATCAGGAAAGTCTAGCATATTTATAAAGTAAAACTTTACTTAAACTGAAATTCATCTATACTTTCAGTTGTATATTACCATCGATATCGATATACTTTTTTCATTATCAGATTCAACGACAACATTTTTTATATTAAAGGTAATTTTAAAATTATCGTTAACTACTATTGAACGAAATGTCATTTCACCTGATATATTAACATCCTTTATTTCATCAAGATTTACATCTTTAGGGTTGTTGGAAAAAAATACAAATTTCTCCTTGCATATTACAGATGGTCTTATCTTTTCTTTCTAAAGCTTCATCCATAAGGTTTTTGTTCTTTGATACTTTTTCTTGTTTCATTGCTTTTTCTAGTTTTGAATATATTACTAGAAGGAGAGGAGAAACTTTTGTTAGAGATACTTTAATTGATGTTCTACCAGGTATACTAAAAGCCCTTCCACTGAAGGAAATTGAAGAACTCATATTATTTACCATAATAGTTTTTATCCAATAGTTGTTATATTTATCTTTGTTCAATTTTACATCCTTGACATATTTCTCAGTATCTTTAACAGATGAAGAGATTGATTGAAACTTGTCTTTTGTGTCTTGAAACATTGTATTTATTAAGTGAAAAAGTTGGAGGATAAAATGTTTTTAAGCACAGATTCACCTATAAATTAAACGAAATTTTCATCAAGAAAATTTTAGTTTAAGCAAAGTTTTATTCTATAAATATGGTGAATACAACGTACTGCGATGTTTGTAATCACGAATATAAACATTATAGAAAACACCTCCGAACCAACAAACACACATTTAATCTATTTCATCAAATATCTCCTCTTGAGTTGGAAAGAAAACATTGTGATATCTGTTCAAAGGATGTTTTGAAGAGTAGTTATAATCAACATCTTCAATCACAAAAACACAAGAAAAATGAGTTTAAAGTAAAGGGAGACTATTATATTAAAAACACTGATGGGGCATTTAAAGGGCATATAAAAATAAGGATTTTTCAATTTGGAGAACCCGGTCCATCATCAATAGCTGAATCAATTGAAATAGTGAAACCCGATGTTGAAAAATTTATTAAAAAGACATTAAAAGAAATAAAAACTTTAAAGTTTTATATGGGAGTGAAAATGAATATGAAAAGACAAGATGAAGAACAAACTCCTTATATGAGAACAGATCTTCTTTTTATAACATCATTTCAAGATTTTTTGAATAGTGGGGTTTATGAAGAACTATCAAGACAAGAGGAGGATGTTGATAATACAGTGGTAGGAAGTGGATTCAATATTAAAAAAATCATCTTTTTAGATATACACATTCTAAAATCAAACCCTCTTAAAGCTTCTTCTTATATTGAATTACCAAAAGAAATAAAACTAAAGAAGGCAGTTGTTAATATTAAGAACAATGATAATAAATGTTTTCTCTGGTCTGTTCTTGCTCACTTACATCCACCAAAATGTAATTCAGAAAGAGTAAAACAATATATGAAATATGAGAATACCTTGGACATTAAAGATTTTAAATTCCCAATGCCATTAACAGATATTCCTAAATTTGAGAAAAAGAATAATCTTTCTATTAATGTATATGGATTAACGGATACAAACAAAATTCAAATATTAAAAATTTCAAACAACTATAAAAATGAAGAAACACACATTGACCTTTTATATTTTAGTGTTGGAAAGAATTCACATTACACATACATCAATAATTTATCAAGATTAATCTCTTCTCAGGTATTCAGAACAGCAAACAAAATATATCCTTGTAAGCGATGTCTTAATTCATTTCATACAAAAGAACGATTAGAACAACATTCAAAATATTGTAGTAATCATAAATCAGCTGTAATTACAATGCCTAAACCTGGTGAAAAGATTTATTTTGAAGATTATAATAAATCTATCATGCACCCATTTGTGATATACGCTGATTTTGAATGTATCCTTAAAAAGATAAATACTGCTTCTCCTAATCCAAAAGAACCATATACAAATAAATATCAAAAACATATTCCTTGTGGTTTTTGTTATTATATCAAATCATCTGTTGGAGAAAAGTATAACAAACTTGAACATTATCGTGGAAAAAATGCTTCACAAGAGTTTGTAAAACGATTAGAAAAGGATTGTATAAGACTCACTAAATTAATGAAAGAAACAAATGAACCGATGAAATTAACCAAGAGAAGAAAAATTAGAATTTAGAATGAACAATATCTGTCATATTTGTGAGGGGGAAATTAAGGAGTTTAAAGTTAGAGACCATTGTCATCTTACTGGTAAATATAGAGGTCCCGCTCATTCCTGTTGTAATCTTAATTATAAATTACCTTCTTTTATTCCAGTCTTTCTTCACAACAGCGCCAACTATGATACACATCTATTTATAAATGAACTTTCAAAAACACCAGGGAATATTTCTGCTATAACAAACACAAGTCAAAAGTATATTTCATTTTCAAAAATGATATTCACAAAACCTATAACTCGTATTAGGTTTTTAGATACGTACAAGATTATGGGAACACCACTAGCCTCACTCGCATCAAATCTAAGCTCCACGGACTCTTTTCCAAATCTTAATTCATTCTTTCCAAAAGAGGAAATTCTCACTAAAGAGGAAATTCAGATTAAAGAGAGAATTCAAAGTAAAGAGGAAATTCTAACTGAAGATGAAATTCAAACAAGGAATGAAATTCAAAGTAAAGAGAAAATTCTTACAAGTAAGGGAATTTATCCTTATGATTATATGGATTCATTTATGAGATTTAAAGAAACACAACTTCCTTCAAAAGAAAGTTTCTATAATAACCTTTATGAAGAAGAGATAAGTGATAAGGAATATAAACACGCACAAGAAATATGGAAAATATTTAAGATAAAGAACCTTGGAGAATATCACGATTTATATCTAAAAACAGATGTTTTATTGTTAGCTGATGTGTTTGAAGCTTTTAGATCACTCTGTCATAATAAAAATTGTTATGGATTAGATCCTGCCCACTATTTCACAGCTCCTGGTTTAGCTTGGAGTGCAATGTTGAAAATGACAAAACAAGATATAGATTTAATCAGTGATGTGGATATGCTTTTGATGATTGAGAAGTCCAAGAGAGGTGGAATATCACAAGTATGTTCAAAAAGATATGCTAAAGCAAATAATAAATATCTCCCAAATTATGATAGTGAAAAAGATAGTAATTATTTGATGTATTTTGATGCTAATAATTTGTATGGATGGGCAATGTCTCAATCTCTACCTTATGGTAAATTAGAGTGGGTGGAAGAAAAGAATTATGAAAAGGCTTTGATGAATATTGTTATTTCTTC
>NW_028222005.1:113000-125500 GCF_056783735.1 Eptatretus burgeri
ATAAATTATATTTGTTTTGTTTACAATTACTTGATTCTGAATTACAAGAAAAAGAATAAAAGAGATGTAAAGGGGGGGGGGGGGTAGGGGGGTAGGTGCGCTCCCCCAATGACCCATCACCCCCTCATCCCCATCCCTCCCCTCCCCATGTGTGTGTGTGGGGAAGGGGTGGGGGGTGGGATGAGGGAGGTGGTGGGTCAAAGGTGGGGGCGCACAGGGGGATGAGGGGGGTGGGGCTTGTGTGGGCGGGGCTTGTGTGGGCGGGGCTTCGGTGGGGGGCTTGTGTGGGTGGGGTGTGTGTGGGAGGGGCTTGTGTGGGCGGGTGTGTGTGTGGGTGGGGCTTGTGTGGGTGGGGCTTGTGTGGGCGGGGGTTTATGTGGGTGGAGCTTGTGTGGGAGGGGTTTATGTGTGTGGAGTTTTTGTGTGGAGCTTGTGTAGGCAGGGCTTATGTGGGAGGGGTTTATGTGGGCAGGGTTGATATGGGCAGGGGTTTATGTGTGGGTGGAGCTTGTGTGGGAGGGTGAATGTGGATGAGGCTTATGTGGATGAGGTTTGTGTGGATAAATGGATGGGTGGAGAGATGGGGGGATGGGTGGATGAGTGGAGCTTGTGTGGATGGGTGGATAATTTTTTAATTAAATAAACATGTTGTGTGTGTGAGGGAACTAATTAACTAATCACTAATTATGTGAATATGATGAATATGGGTGGAGCTTGTGTGGGGTTTGTGTGTGTGGAGCTTGTGTGGAGTTTTTGTGGGGAGCTTGTGTGGAGCTTGTGTGGGGTTTGTGTGGGGTTTGTGTGGGCGGGGCTTCGGTGGGAGGGGCGTGTGTGGGCGGGAGTCAAAAGGGCGGAGTCAAAAATTTCAATTTATTGGAGCTTGTGGGGGTGTGTGGTGGGGTTTGTGTGGGGTTTGTGTGGGCGGGGCTTGTGTGGGCGGGGCTTGTGTGGGTGGGAGCCAAAAAGGGGCGGAGTCAAAAAATTTCAATTTATCTTTGTCTTTTGTAATTCCTGTGAATAAAATGAACCTAAAATCTCTTCCCCTTCCAAATCATATATCTTATAAGTCCAAGGAACCGTATCTATTACATCAACAATTTAAAAAAGCTCGTTGGTCCATCTTTTCGTATAACCTTTTTCAAAATGAGATTTCCACCGATATATTCTTACGATATCACCAACTTTGAACTTAGGTTTTCTGACATTAATCTCTTTTTCATATTTTAATTTTGTAAATGTTTCTGATGGTTTCATATTTGTTGCCGTGTGAATCGTGTCATTATACTTATCCACAATATCCTGAATAAAAGATGACCATTGTTGTGAACCGAGTTGTGTGAATTTTTTATATAGTCTCTCTTTTAAGGTACGATTAAAACGTTCAACAACAACTGCCTTCCCTTCATTAAAGGTACTGTATAATGTAATACTGTTATTTTTTAGAAAATTCATAAATGTCTTGTTATAAAACTCTCTACCCTCATCAGTCCACAATTTTTTAGGTTTTCTCTTACTTTTATTAAATATCTGTTGAAAAGCTAACATAAGAGTATTACCTGTTTTGTTTTTAAAGGGACAACCCACACATATCTACTCCTCAAATCAATAACGGTTAAAGCATACTTGTACCCTTTATCATTATTGAGTTCAATCAAATCAGCAGACCAGATATAATCAACTTCCTTGGAATAAACTTTCCTTCTCTGAAACTTTGTGAATATTGGTTTATGTAATTCATCAGCTAATTGCTCTTCAGTCTTAATGGCATCATTAGAGCCTATAAGTTTTTTGAATTTCCAAGTCCAAGTTTCAATTTAGCACTGATCATCTTCTTCACAATGAACCGATCAACTTTTTTCTCTCAAGGTTGGATTTTGTATCAGAGACAAATTATACAACATTTCTCTATCGGCTTCATGCTTTTCTTGCAACGTTGTGGTATTCCCATAATCAATATCGTGTCTCATGCACACTTCATCAACTCTATTGATAGGCTTACTCCAGGATTTAGGATTGTCTGCCTCATCTAATCTTTTATCCAAGTTTGTGCCTGGGCCACAGAAAGAATACCCTGGAAGATGTAATTCCCCTGGTATTCCAGTAGTTGTAAATTTACTTCCTGATAAAAACTTTTGGATATCTCCTCCTAGTTTGTGTTGGGAGATAAATTGATTTTTTTGAACCACACACCGAACATATACCTTTTTGTATAACCCTGTTATTTTTACTTTTAATATATGAAATATTTTTAGTATTAGTTTTCTTTTTACATTTGAGACAATAACTCATTTATTTATGAGAAAAATTCCTGCAGAGTGCAAAAACCTTTTTAGTTTCCAACATGCACATTTGAATCTTAATTTTTAAAACATAAAGAATCCTTAGAAATGCCTTCACTCTCTCCTCCATTTATTTAAGAAAAAAAAATGAAAAACTTGAATTAAAATCCATATCTTGTCGATGCTAATAGTCTTGTCGAAAGTATTGCAAATAGACTTGTCAATTCTTTCTTTTCCTCCTCGGTGGGTTGAGTTATTTTCTGTAATACCCTTTAATCTTTTTTTAATCTCACTGGTTTCCATATTTTGATATTTATTTTGTCTCGCTCTTTCCTCCCTCTCCTCCTTCTCTCTCTCTTCTTCTCTTTTTCCTCCTTCTCTTTCTTCTCCCTCTTCTCCTTTTCCTCCTCTTCCCTCTCTTCTTCAACTCCTTCCTCATCCCTTACTATCCTTGAATCGCTTACACCCCATAGAATATTATACATATATTCATCACGATTTCTTGTTATTCCTGTATCCAAAATAATTTTTTACAACAGGAAACCAATAAAATTTCTTTTGAATTTCTAAAAGAGCCTTACCTTTTCTTAACTTTATAATTTTTTCATTATTTAACATTCTAATTAAATCTAAAGTTGTCGGTTTATCAACATCAGCATAATGCCAATCTTTTATTGAAAATACCTCATTCTTATGTTGTAGAACATATTTATTAAAATACCGAATACCCTTTTCTTGAAGGTATGCTTGGACACAGAAATGATAATTTTCTTGAAGCCTTCTTGCTGTCATTTATGTATTAGAAATATATGTTAGAACAATATTATGGCACGAAACACCTCCCCATCTTCCCATAGTTAAATCATTTTGTATTTCCTTACTTATTATATATAATCCTGTTTTTTCTGTTTTCATGAGATAAACAAGGGCAAAACCATTATTATATTTACCCTTATTAAATTATTTTATTTGTTGTTTACTAATCGTAGCCCCACAAAACTCATTCTCGATACCAAGTGGATAATATTCTTCCTTACGAGACTGATTTAATTGTTCCAGGTCTTCGAGGTTAATTTTAAATGACCAATTATACCCTAAATCATTCATATCATACCCCCATTGTTCTATTCTCATACAAACGATACGCCCTTCTTTATAAAAATTTATTTTAATTCGAACTGTGAATTCTGTATGACCTGGAGATAATATCAACACTTCTGTATCTTTGGAATACACGGCTGTTTTATTTAAGGATATATATTGTGATAAATCGCTTAATCTCACCAAGTCATTCGCGTCAGTCGGGCTTGGATAATTTTTTAATTTATAAGCATTTTTCATGTTAATATTTTTGGTTATATTATATTTATGTCGTTCAGCCTGTGCCTTTGTGTAATAATTTGATAAATCAATATCCAGTTCTTGAGATACACCAAAGATAGAACCATCTTTACCAACATAAGTCATTTATATTAGATTAAAAATAATATCATAAAATTTTTTATTTTTGTTGAGTTGAAATAACACATATAGGCATAATTGGCCACAACACTTGGAATTTAATTCTTGGACTTGAAATGTTTGATAAACACCATTCTGTAAGAATTTTATGACTTCAACAGGTGGTGGAAGACCAAAACTATCAAAATAATATTTGTCTTGACTGTTAAAAATACAAACCCAATGAGAACCGTTCCCATTATTATCTTCTAAGTTCATAATAATATTCTTTGTATGTTTCGGCACATTTGTTAATTCATCTCTCATACAAATAACCACATTATGAATTTTTAATTTCTTACAATATTTGACAAGTTGTAAATTTGATGTTGTATTCTTTCCAAATTCTTTCAACCACTCATCAATGCTCATTTATTTATTAGAAAGATATAATCCATTACCTCTTTTCGTTAATTTTACACCTGCTTGTGCTATAGAAGAAAGCATATCTCCAACTAGCAATCTCGCTTTATCAGGCAGACCTTCAAGTTTTTCAGCAAAATCGACAATTACACCACTTCCACTAATTTGTTTCTCCAACTCTTTGTTATGTCTTTCCAATTCTTTTGAGCCTGGAGTTGAGCCTTCCTTTCGTTGGCAGTTTTCACCGCTGTTGAAATACCACCCGTCAATGCTCCAACCGCACTTAAACCAGCAAATAAAGGAATTAGAAATGGGAGAAATCCTCCACTCGTCTCTCTTATTGAATATTTTTTCAACATTGGTTTTGTCATTTTAATTTTAAGTGAGCCAGTGTCATTCAAGATTTTAACCTGTTCTCTTGTGAGAAAAACATCAATTCTTACTGCTCCTTTTCTCTGAATTGTATTAACGTTAATCGTACAAGGCTTTTGATTTTGAACACAAGATGATAGTTTATGAAGATTGATTTGATTAACATATACCCCAGTTGGTACTTTGCCACTCATTTATTTAACAAAAAATTATGTGAGACTAATCATCACACCATTATCTGTATTAATCTGCAATTCTGTTTCTTCCAAAAGCAAACAATATGTATCAACTTCTTCACTCTCTCCTCTTTCAATGTATAGGGAAGTATCCACTCGATTAGACTTTATAGTTTCCTTTTGAGCGCTCAGGTCAAACGCATAGATTGTATACAAACTTTTAAATGCTGCCATATCCAAAATAGGTTCTTTATTTCCATTACTTTCACACACCTTTTGGTAAGACTTGTATGCTTCAGCAAAATCATTTTTTTCCCAATTAATTTCCAATCTATCTCGTGGGTAAAATGTTCCATCTAGAGAAACGCGAAGTTGTTTCACCTTAGCATTATCACTCAATGCATTATTCTTATCAGTCGCAGTATCACCATCTGGCTTTTTAAAAATGATCCACAGATATCGTGGCTTTCCTTCCAGAACACCCAAATTCCACGTGTAAGTAGTTTGATTGAGTTTAACGTGTTGACATCTTCTTTTGAGGTATGATACACTGAGTGGTTTCTTTGAGTTAAGTCTTCGATTCAACATCTCTTCTGTTTTAAGATTAGGGAGTATATTCACTGATATACCAACTCATTTCCTCAATTACAAATTTATTCTGATCACCAAAAGCACTACCAACACCAAAAAGCAATCGATTTTCATTATCATTCCTTTGTAGTTGAAATCTAATTTTAAGGCCATACAGAACTTTATCATGATCACAAAATCCAAATATACCTTTAAGAGGAACTGCCACAGTAAAACTATTTTCTGCTTTTGTATCATCATTATACATTCCTTTCCTTTGAGTATACCCAGGGTCTGTGTTTGTTCCCGTTGACATATCAGGAATAAAACCTTCGACAGACCCCTTTCCCATTCTATCACTGAATGTATAGAGTGTAAATTTTATCATTTCAGATACAGCAGAGACATAATCAACCGCTTTAACTTCTTGTGTTCCAATATACAAACGCACACTATCAAACATTTTCCAGAAGAAATCATTTACAAGTGTAGCGTTTGTGTTATTCCCAGCCTTAGTGAATTTAAATTTACACAACAAGAAACTTTCGGAGAGATTCAAATAGGTTTGTTGATTATTTTTTTCAAAACTTTTTGTACCATTCGTATTCCAGTCTGTTCCAGTTATTGCATTTACCTTGAAGTAATCTTCTTTTTTAGTGGAGTTTGAGATAATAATAGTATCATCCAAATCATAGATACTATCAATTGCTTCCATACTTGTATTTATTTAGGAAAAAAAAGATGTTAAAACTTTTGAAACCCTGATCCAAGTATTTGAATTATTTTCTGTCGTTCTTGGGGGGACAACTGAGTTTTGCCTTTCTTAATTTCTTTTATTGCTTGTAATTTATGAGATTCCTTCTGGGCATCTTTTATACTCTTTACAGCACCTGCAACATTTCCCACAGCAGAAGCAGTTGAACCAATTAGATCTTTATGTTTAAGAATAGTTGAACCAATACCCATGAGAGTATCAATTATCCCATCTCTAAATTGATGCCCAACACCCCTTTGTCTCTTAGGTTTATAGTATCCTCTACCAAGATACATACCTTCACCCTTGTAGTATGGGGAAAGGAACATCCCATCCCCTGTAATTATTTTATATTTTCCCAACTCGTGTTTCCTCACAATAACCATCGTATTTATTTATTGGAAAACTTCACGTAGGTGAATTCTGATGGATATAACTTCTCCATTAAAAGAAATCACACGATTATCTTGGTCGGTTATCCTAAAATTTACTCTGTGTATGGTTTTTCCTGACACAGGTAGATAAACCAAATTTTTGGGTTCCATATTGAATTTATAACCAATTGGGGTTGAGTATGCGCTGAATGAAAATATTGTATTTGTTTTTTTCCCATCATTATAAGCACCATCAATCAAATCACAGTGAATTAACACCGAATTTATTCCTGAGGATATTTGAATGACATTATCACTGTAAAACGTCCCATTAGTTTCAATCTTTTTTGAGGAGAAACCCAATAACTCTCTAAATGAATTATCAATTGTGAAATCAACCTTGTAGTTATTTTTAACTTTAATCGTTGATTTTGAAGTATGTTTTTGAATGTTTATAACAATATTTTTTGGTTCATCACCCTGTTCTTTCATAAGACGAGCAATTTCGGAAGATATTTGAGAAATCTCATATGCTCCGGGTGAGACTGTTATCGTTTTGTATCCACTTCCTGGATTATAACTAAACTTGTCATTTTTCTCGGTTATATTAAATAAGGTATTATAAGTTTCCATGGACAATAAAGATGCCTCATATTCTTTTGTTGTGTCAAGTTGTAGTGGGTATGGGAATGAAGATGTGTGGTCGCTTGTTGTGAAATTGAAACTAAGGATTGTGCTTCTCATCTTATTTAATATGAGATAAAATGTCTTTATATTGATATTTATTAATTATTTTCATGTTCATCAACTGGTCTAAAATGGCTGATGCTTCATTAAAACAATTGTTATTTCCAGCCTTCTTACTGCCTAACAACAATAACAGTCTATTAACTAATTGCGATGGGTCATTTGGAAGAAAACTAACACCTGAACCAAGGATACTTAAAGCCTGAATAATGTGTTTCTCCTTCTCATTCTTCCTACTTTTACCAGAAAGAATAACCTTATAATTTAGAGTGTTCAGCAGATCAATATATACTCTATCATCATTATTTTCCATATCCAATGGTTTATCAATATACTTTGATTCATCCCTCACAGTTGAACCTTGTCTTCCATCTTTTGTGAGAAGAAACATTAATCTCGGAGTTAGTTTAACAGAGGGTTGAGCAGAACCCAAGAACCTTAATTCATCATTAAATATCAATACCTTTTCTTGAACAAGATGAAATATTGCTGATTGTTCTGTTGGAATGAGTCCTGCTTTGGTTTTTGAATCCGCTGAATATTCATTGTTTTGAAGAGCATTCACAATATAATGAGTGGGTCGATTAATCTCTTCCAGTTGTTGAAATAAACCTTCATCATCATATTCTAATTCTCCTAAATGCACTAATTCTTCCTCCGTCATTTGACTGAAATCTTTTAACATTTGAAGTTTTTAGGAGTATATTCTACCGTGGGAACTGTGGAAACATCTTTCATTTTCCTTGGGAAGTTTTTAAAAGTGGTTTAAAAAATTTCTCTTGTTTTCTTTCAAATGCTTCTTCGCCCGTTAGTTTCTGTCTGCGTTTCTTCTTTATGTCTTCCTGCTGTTTTACAACTTTTGAAACCAACTCTTGATGTTCCCTAAATCTTCTTGCTCTTTCTTTCGCATCCATTTATTTATTGAAAAATATCATTTAATATCTCATCTTGTTTCACAACAATATATTTATATTTTTCAGTCGTGTGTTTCATGTAATCCCCAAATTCCTTTTTACTACATAATGTAGAACAATTGTCTCTCCAAAAATTGTTTATATCTATTGAATTTAACTTGAATAAAATAAAAGTATTAGCATTGTTTCTGATGGAACGACGAGGAAGCTGAAAGTACGATTGACTAAGATAAATACAATTACAAGAAGAATGTCTCCCTCTTGTGTAGTAGCTGTCCATTACCGTTTGGTTTCTCTCATTAACACAATCATCAAAGATAACGAGGTTCTTTTTGGATTTCTCCAAATCTTGGGGAGACGGTATATCATCCGTATTATCACTCAGAATACAAGTTATCGGTTTTGATTTCTTTTTACATCTCTGTGTATCACAAAATAGTTGTATTATATCTTCAATGTTAAAATCATTTAGGTTTTTTTGAAGTTTAAATAAACCGATTATATCTTCTTTTTGAAGACCAGCATTAAAACCTTGTGAGAGTAGTTGATACTCTGGTTGAAAACTCGACTTTGTGAAAATTATTAAATTATCATAATCTAAAAAGTTGGGAGTGAGGAGCATCTTTAAAAGTAAGCAGGTTTTTCCACATCCACTTGAACCAACTATGAGGCATCTTAATGAATTTGGGAGATTTTTATGGTTGTCAAATTTTATCTTATTTTCCCAAATAGGTAAAAAATCATTCATTTATATATTTGGAAAACAGGTTATTTAATTTATTCTTGGCTTTTTCGAAATTCTATATTTTATCCTAAGTTCAGGTTTAATTTCAAGATAATCCATTATTTTATTTATGCAATATCTTGTGTTGATATTTCCCTGAAAATCACATCCATGAATAAGATATAACAACAATCCTTTGAACATTTCTCTAATACGTTCAGTTTCTTCCCTTGTAAGGAAAGGTGTGTTCTCACCCTCGTTCTTTACAGTCATTTCTCGAATCAATCTTGTAAAGTAATTCATTTTTGGTGTAAATCTAAAAGAATTATTTTCCTTTTTATATTTTTGATTATCATTAATTAGAAGATAATCACAGAATATACATTGTTTATAGGCTTTTGACTCTGTGTTTAATCCCCGTCTTTCACACGCAGGACAATTCTCAAATTTGTCATATGGAGAATCATGGAATTCAAGAGGCTCAAAATCGAGTAAACTATTCATATTTATAAAGTAAAACTTTACTTAAACTGAAATTCATCTTCGATATCATCTTCGATACTTTCAGAATCATCTATACTTTCATAACTATCATTTGAACACAAACTCTCGGTGTCATAACTATCGTTTGAATGCAAACTCTCGGTATCATAATCACTCTCATAATCTTCAAAATCTTCAGTTGAATATTGGCTCATTTAATTAGTAGAAAAAACATTACCATCGATATCGATATACATTTTTCATTAACAGATTCAACTGCTACATTTTTTATATTAAAGGTAATTTTAAAATGATCCTTAACTACAATTGAACGAAATGTCATTTCACCTGATATATTAACATCCTTTATTTCATCAGGATTTATATCTTTAGGGTTGTTGAAAAAAATACAAATTTCTCCTTGCATATTACAGATGGTCTTATCTTTTCTTTCTAAAGCTTCATCCATAAGGTTTTTATTTTTTGATACCTTTTCTTGTTTCATTGCTTTTTCTAGTTTTGAATATATTGCCAGAAGGAGAGGAGAAACTTTTGTTAGAGATACCTTAATTGATGTTCTTCCAGGTATACTAAAAGCCCTTCCACTGAAGTAAATTGAAGAACTCATCATATCCACCATAATTGTTTTTATCCAATAGTTGTTATATTTATCTTTGTTCAATTTTACATCCTTGACATATTTCTCAGCATCTTTAACAAATGAAGAGATTGATTGAAACTTGTCTTTTGTGTCTTGAAACATTGTATTTATTAAGTGAAAAAGTTGGAGGATAAAATGGTTTTAAGCACAGATTCACCTGTAAAATAAACGAAATTTTCATCAAGAAAATTTTAGTTTAAGCACAGATTCACCTGTAAAATAAACAGAAATTTTCATCAAGAAAATTTTAGTTTAAGCACAGATTCACCTGTAAAATAAACGAAATTTTCACCAAGAAAATTTTAGTTTAAGCACAGATTCACCTGTAAAATAAACGAAATTTTCATCAAGAAATTTTTAGTTTAAGCAAAGTTTTATTATATAAATATGGTGAATACAACATACTGCGATGTTTGTAATCACGAATATAAACATTATAGAAAACACCTCCGAACCAACAAACACACATTTAATCTATTTCACAAAATATCCCCTCTTGAGTTGGAAAGAAAACATTGTGATACCTGCTCAAAGGATGTTTTGAAGAGTAGTTATAATAGGCATCTTCAATCACAAAAACACAAGAAAAATGAGTTTAAATTAAAGGGAGACTATTATATTGAAAACACTGATGGGGCATTTAAAGGGCATATAAAAATAAGGATTTTTCAATTTGGAGAACCCGGTCCATCAACAATAGTTGAATCAATTGAAATAGTGAAACCTGATGTTGAAAAATTTATTAAAAAAACATTAAAAGAAATGAAAACTTTAAAGTTTTATATGGGAGTGAAAATGAATATGAAAAGACAAGATGAAGAACAAACTCCTTATATGAGGACAGATCTTCATTTTATAACATCATTTCAAGATTTTTTGAATAGTGGGGTTTATGAAGAACTATCAAGACAAGAGGAGGATGTTGATAATACAGTGGTAGGAAGTGGATTCAATATTAAAAAAATCATCTTTTTAGATGTACACATTTTAAAATCAAACCCTCTTAAAGCTTCTTCTTATATTGAATTACCAAAAGAAATAAAACGAAAGAAGGCAGTTGTTAATATTAAGAATAATGATAATAAATGTTTTCTCTGGTCTGTTCTTGCTCACTTACATCCACCAAAATGTAATTCAGAAAGAGTAAAACAATATATGAAATATGAGAATACCTTGGACATTAAAGATTTTAATTTCCCAATGCCACTAACAGATATTCCTAAATTTGAGAAAAAGAATAATCTTTCTATTAATGTATATGGATTAACGGATACAAACAAAGTTCAAATATTAAAAATTTCAAACAACTTTAAAAATGAAGAAACACACATTGATCTTTTATATTTTAGTGTTGGAAATAATTCACATTACACATACATCAATAATTTATCAAGATTAATCTCTTCTCAGGTATTCAGAACAGCAAACAAAATATATCCTTGTAAGCGATGTCTTAATTCATTTCATACAAAAGAACGATTAGAACAACATTCAAAATATTGTAGTAATCATAAATCAGCTGTAATTACAATGCCTAAACCTGGTGAAAAGATTTCTTTTGAAGATTATAATAAATCTATCATGCACCCATTTGTGATATACGCTGATTTTGAATGTATCCTTAAAAAGATAAATACTGCTTCTCCTAATCCAAAAGAACCATATACAAATAAATATCAAAAACATATTCCTTGTAGTTTCTGTTATTATATCAAATCATCTGTTGGAGAAAAGTATAATAAACTTGAACAGTATAGTGGAAAAAATGCTTCACAAGAGTTTGTAAAACGATTAGAAAAGGATTGTATAAGACTAAGTAAATTAATGAAAGAAACAAATGAACCGATGAAATTAACCATAGAAGAAAAATTAGAATTTAGAAAGAACAATATCTGTCATATTTGTGAGGAGGAAATTGAGGAGTCTAAAGTTAGGGATCATTGCCATCTTACTGGTAAATATAGAGGCCCCGCTCATTCCTGTTGTAATCTTAATTATAAATTACCTTCTTTTATTCCAGTCTTTCTTCACAACAGCGCCAACTATGATACACATCTATTTATAAATGAACTTTCAAAAACACCAGGGAATGTTTCTGCCATAACAAACACAAGTCAAAAGTATATTTCATTTACAAAAATGATATTCACAAAACCTATAACTCGTATTCGGTTTCTTGATTCTTACAAGTTTATGGGAACACCACTAGCCAACCTCGCATCAAATCTAAGCTCCACGGGCTCTTTTCCAAATCTTAATTCATTCTTTCCAAAAGAGGAAATTCTAACTAAAGAGGAAATTCAGATTAAAGAGAGAATTCAAAGTAAAGAGGAAATTCTAATTAATGAGGAAATGAATGAAGAAATTCTTACTGAAGATGAAATTCTAATTATACAGAAAATTCGAACAAAGAATGAAATTCTAACTAAAGAGGAAATTCTGATTATAGATGAAATTCTGATTAAAGAGAATTCTAACTAGAGAGGAAATTGAAACAAGGAATGAAATTCAAAGTAAAGAGAAAATTCTTACAAGTAAGGGAATTTATCCTTATGGTTATATGGATTCATTTATGAGATTTAA